>NW_026888344.1:0-9561 GCF_032173495.1 Musca vetustissima
AACTAAACCCAACGTTGGATCGCACGAACTGGTCAACAACTATTGGTTGGGTGGGTCTGTGCGGGGTCATGACACAAAGATCCCCATGTATGAATGTTTCCCAGATGGTAGTAGAGTAGTAGTGCAGGAAGTTAAAAATATTCACCTCAATTCAATGTTTGTGTGATTGGTATGTTTAGAGGGTTGAAGCCCCATAGCCAGTAGGGAGGACCTGAGCTGGAGAGGCGGCTAAATCATACCCCTGGAAAGCACACATAACAAAGCTACCCTACCTTGTATAATTGTGCCATGAATGCATGTATTTCAATGATTGTTACCCAAATATGCATTATAAAAGTATAAAGTTGAATAATTTCAACATTTTTGTTTTTTTTTTCTTTGATAAAAATTCGAATTTTTTAGTTGATTTATTTCGGCTTAAGTCACTGACCTTAAGATGTTTTATTTTTGATTTTATTTTTTCCTTTATTTAATTTCCAATATTTCGGTTGACATCGTCAACCATCTTACGTTTTTGTAAGAAAAGCCACTGGCCACTTGCGTCGATAGAGCTAGACTAAGAGACTTAACACAACCAGAGACTCTAGCAACGGGGAATCCCGAGGGCTTTTATTCATTTTTGCTCAGCGTCAAACTAAAATTTTCTCTATTGCTCTTATTTAGTTGCCACATTTTAGGTAAAAGTCAGCAGTGCTACCAACATTTCAATGGAAATTTATATCAAAACATATATCAGTGCTGTTAAAAAGAAAAAATATTTTTAAAGATTGTGGACGTTTTTTATAAAATAAAATGCAAGAAATATTGATTCAAGAAATAAGAGTATTCAATTGCAATAACCTAAAACACCAGTTCTGTGATATATTTATTTATTAACTGTGATTTTATTTATTTTATTATTTAATTTATTATTTATTTTATTTAAATGTTGTGGAGTCCCGTTTTTTAATTTAAGTAAATAATAAACAAAATGAAAAATAATTAAAATCAATAAAAAATGCTCTTGAAAATGTTGGAAAAAAGCCAACGAAACGTCGAGCAAAATATGAAATAAAACATTTTCATCAACGCACCAAAAAAGCCCAACAACAAAGTATCAATGATTAAGAAATAAGTATATTTTGTATAACTTGGAATCTCCTGATTACAAAAACACAATCAAAAAGGAACCACGGGAATACGTTGACGCAAACGTTTACCAAAACACACGCACACTAACACTAAAGCACTAAAAGTGCTCTAGGAACAAGTGCCACAAACCATCAGACGCCGGAAGAAGGCCATAATCCTCAGGATTATTAATAGTGAGCCGCCACTACCATTGGGCAAGAAGCACTGAATTATTGCATCAAATAGATGCACTAGATAAAGAAATTAAAGAATACTTATCATTAAGAAAAACAAAAATAATTTTGTAAAACTAAGTGCTCCCCATACACTAGCCTGTGTTATCGCTCTTGGCAAATATATAACTTTTTTTCTAATATAATTTTAATATAAAAAAAATACATATATATATATATATATATATATATATATATGGGCGAAAATGTTATGTAAAATGTAAATGTAATTAAAAAAATTTAGTAAATATATCACACTGACCAGTTAAATTCTATAAGGTATCTGTTATTAATTTATGTAATTTATTAGTTAAAATTTATATATTACACAAAAGATCACTCAGAAAAAGACACATTAGTCGTGGGAATGATTTGGAAAGAATTTAGAAAATAAAAATAATTAAATAAAAACAGAACTAAAATTTTTCTATATGGACTTGCAAACAATAGTTGGAAATTGTATACAACTTAAAGAAGAATTTGAGAAATCATAAATACAGATAGGCCACCAAGACAAGAAACAGTTGACAAACATCTTAGAAATCTATTTATTGTTCTAGAAGAAATCAAGGCAGTGCTCAATGTACACTACGAACGCCTCACTATAGGACACAATATTGCAGCTGAAGCATTTTTTGCAGACGTTAGGGGAAAACTAATAAATGTAGCAGAAAGAAAAGGAATAGAATTGAAACTAACACAACATCTTCACGAGACAGTCCAAATACCTTCAAAACATACAGAACCAGCGAAAAATTTTCAAACAGTGGTCGAATTCTTAAAAACAGCCTCAAGTCTTATTCCAGACTTTGATGGAAAAGTAGCAAATTTGACAAGTTATCAAGCAATCGCATGATAGAAATTTAAGTCTGATAATAGATACATTAAAGAGAACTGTTAAAGGCGAATCAGTGGATCAAGACTCATAAATTTAAAACAGCAAACTTATGCACTAAGGAAATTTGCCGAATTGTAGCAGCTTAATGCTCCAATGGGTTGACAAACGATATGGCCACAAAATACAAGCTATTAAAGCCATGACAAAAAATTGCTCTATCGATAAAGTAAAAGTTATCATGGAAACAGGCAATTTCAATACAATATGACGCCATATCCAAATTCGTCAATAGTTGCACACAGAAAACTGACATTAAATGTGGTGTTGTATTATAAACAATGAGGAAAAGGTCAATCATGGCCATAATCCTCAATAGTGAGCCGAAATTTTGCATCAAATAGATGCACTAGATAAAGAAATTAAAGAATACTTATAAGAAAAACAAAAATAATAAAATAAGTGCTCCCCATAAGCCTGTGTTATCGCTCTTGGCAAATTTATAACTTTTTTTCTAATATAATTTTAAATGTACATATATATATATATCTAAAATGGGCGAAAATGTTATGTAAAATGTAAATGTAATTAAAAAAATTTAGTAAATATATCACACTGACCAGTTAAATTCTATAAGGTACCTGTTATTAATTTATGTAATTTATTAGTTAAAATTTATATATTACACAAAAGATCACTCAGAAAAAGACACATTAGTCGTGGGAATGATTTGGAAAGAATTTAGAAAATAAAAATAATTAAATAAAAACAGAACTAAAATTTTTCTATATGGACTTGCAAACAATAGTTGGAAATTGTATACAACTTAAAGAAGAATTTGAGAAATCATAAATACAGATAGGCCACCAAGACAAGAAACAGTTGACAAACATCTTAGAAATCTATTTATTGTTCTAGAAGAAATCAAGGCAGTGCTCAATGTACACTACGAACGCCTCACTACAGGACACAATATTGCAGCTGAAGCATTTTTTGCAGACGTTAGGGGAAAACTAATAAATGTAGCAGAAAGAAAAGGAATAGAATTGAAACTAACACAACATCTTCACGAGACAGTCCAAATACCTTCAAAACATACAGAACCAGCGAAAATTTTTCAAACAGTGGTCGAATTCTTAAAAACAGCCTCAAGTCTTATTCCAGACTTTGATGGAAAAGTAGCAAATTTGACAAGTTATCAAGCAATCGCATGAGTTGGTAGCAGTCTTATTGGTAGAAACCAAATTAAAACGCAAAGCAAGAAATTTAATAATAGAAATTTAAGTCTGATAATAGATACATTAAAAAGAACTGTTAAAGGCGAATCAGTGGATGTCGTTACCGCAAGACTCATAAATTTAAAACAGCAAACTTATGCACTAAGGAAATTTGCCGACTTGACAAAATCGCTCGAAGCAGCTTAATGCTCCAATGGGTTGACAAAGGATATGGCCACAAAATACAGCACGCAACAAGCTATTAAAGCCATGACAAAAAATTGCTCTATCGATAAAGTAAAAGTTATCATGGAAACAGGCAATCTCAATACAATGAATGACGCCATATCCAAATTCGTCAATAGTTGCACACAGAAGCAACTGACATTGATAATGTGGTGTTGTATTATAAACAATGAGGAAAAGGTCATTATCATGGCCATAATCCTCAGGATTATTAATAGTGAGCCGCCACTACCATTGGGCAAGAAGCACTGAATTATTGCATCAAATAGATGCACTAGATAAAGAAATTAAAGAATACTTATCATTAAGAAAAACAAAAATAATTTTGTAAAACTAAGTGCTCCCCATACACTAGCCTGTGTTATCGCTCTTGGCAAATTTATAACTTTTTTTCTAATATAATTTTAATATAACAAAAATACATATATATATATATATATATCTAAAATGGGCGAAAATGTTATGTAAAATGTAAATGTAATTAATAACATTGAGTAAATATATCACACTGACCAGTTAAATTCTATAAGGTATCTGTTATTAATTTCTATAATTTATTAGTTAAAATTTATATATTACACAAAAGATCACTCAGAAAAAGACACATTAGTCGTGGGAATGATTTGGAAAGAATTTAGAAAATAAAAATAATTAAATAAAAACAGAACTAAAATTTTTCTATATGAACTTGCAAACAATAGTTGGAAATTGTATACAACTTAAAGAAGAATTTGAGAAATCATAAATACAGATAGGCCACCAAGACAAGAAACAGTTGACAAACATCTTAGAAATCTATTTATTGTTCTAGAAGAAATCAAGGCAGTGCTCAATGTACACTACGAACGCCTCACTACAGGACACAATATTGCAGCTGAAGCATTTTTTGCAGACGTTAGGGGAAAACTAATAAATGTAGCAGAAAGAAAAGGAATAGAATTGAAACTAACACAACATCTTAACGAGACAGTCCAAATACCTTCAAAACATACAGAACCAGCGAAAAATTTTCAAACAGTGGTCGAATTCTTAAAAACAGCCTCAAGTCTTATTCCAGACTTTGATGGAAAAGTAGCAAATTTGACAAGTTATCAAGCAATCGCATGAGTTGGTAGCAGTCTTATTGATAGAAACCAAATTAAAAGGCAAAGCAAGAAATTTAATATGCAACGAAACTTCTTTAAGTCTGATAATAGATACATTAAAAAGAACTGTCAAAGGCGAATCAGTGGATGCCGTTACCGCAAGACTCATACATTTAAAACAGCAAATCGCAAAATCGCTCGAAGCAGTTTAATGCTCCAATGGTTGACAAACGATATGGCCACAAAATACAGCACGCAACAAGCTATTAAAGTCATGAAAAAAAATTGCTCTATCGATAAAGTAAAAGTTATCATGGAAACAGGCAATTTCAATACAATGAATGACGCCATATCCAAATTCGTCAATAGTTGCACACAGAAGCAACTGACATTGATAATGTGGTGTTGTATTATAAACAATGAGGAAAAGGTCATTATCATGAAAATCGTTACAACAATAAAAGGGGTGCCTTTAACAGGCAAGGAGATAAACACCGAAATGATTATGACATATTCCGAAAACAATCTTAGCCCCTTGAGCAGTCCGGAATAATTAAAATATACCCTTTTGATCTCAGTCTGGGCAATTTCACACAAGTTAAGAACACTGAAACAAATTACCCGCTAACATTACTTGTTGACACAGGTGCCGACATATCGTTGCTGAAAAATACATTTGGACAATACGAAAACTTGAATACTACTAATATAACTAAATTATCTGGCATCGGAAAAGAAATAATAAAATCTTTAGCATCTTTTGATGTAGATCTTAGAATAAGAAGTTTCCTTGTTCCTCATAAATTTCATATCGTTCCTGAGAATTTTCCAGTATTAGTACCAAATCAAGAACTTCAACCAGGCATAGTTGTAGCCAGCACAATAGTAGACAGTGAAGTCGCTTTGATAAGAATAATACGACTACGGAAGACGCTGCAATAAAAGGAAAGGACATTCAATTTGAATCCATATAAAAATATGAAATAGTATCGGTCACACCACAGCAGGATAAAAGGACAAAAAAGATATTGGAAAGTTAAATTTTCCACCTCTCATTGAAAAAGGACTAACAAAACTATGTGTGGAGTACAGCGATGTTTTCGGCATTGACATAAATGTACAGGTAAGGGTATACTTCCAGATGAGAGTAAATATAACGTCATTAAAAGATACCCCATCCCGACCGACACTGATAGTGTAAAGCGTTTTGTTGCATTTTGTAACTATTACAGACGCTTCATTAAAAATTCCTCCGACAACTCTCGTCACTTAACAAGGCTCTGCAAAAAGAACGTCCCATTCGAATGGACATCCCAATGTAATATGGCATTCGAGTGAATATATGAAACCAACTCTGCTACAATACCCAGACTTCAGAAAAGAATTTCGATAACCACAGATGCCAGCAAGCACGCATGTGGTGCAGTATTAGGCAACAGTATAAAGAAGTGCAACTCCCGGTTTCATATGCCTCAAGAACATTCACTAATGGCGAAAGCAATACTGATTTGTTACCTAACAAATTATCTTGTAACAATTCCAGTACTGATAAAATCGCTGATATATTTATTTATTAACTGTGATTTTATTTATTTTATTATTTAATTTATTATTTATTTTATTTAAATGTTGTGGAGTCCCGTTTTTTAATTTAAGTAAATAATAAACAAAATGAAAAATAATTAAAATCAATAAAAAATGCTCTTGAAAATGTTGGAAAAAAGCCAACGAAACGTCGAGCAAAATATGAAATAAAAGCCAGTTTTTATTTTCATCAAACACCTGACCAAAAAAGCCCAACAACAAAGTATCAATGATTAAGAAATAAGTATATTTTGTATAACTTGGAATCTCCTGATTACAAAAACACAATCAAAAAGGAACCACGGGAATACGTTGACGCAAACGTTTACCAAAACACACGCACACTAACACTAAGCACTAAAGCACAAGTTATCAAGCAATCGCATGATAGAAATTTAAGTCTGATAATAGATACATTAAAGAGAACTGTTAAAGGCGAATCAGTGGATGTCGTTACCGCAAGACTCATAAATTTAAAACAGCAAACTTATGCACTAAGGAAATTTGCCGAATTGACAAAATCGCTCGAAGCAGCTTAATGCTCCAATGGGTTGACAAACGATATGGCCACAAAATACAGCACGCAACAAGCTATTAAAGCCATGACAAAAAATTGCTCTATCGATAAAGTAAAAGTTATCATGGAAACAGGCAATTTCAATACAATGAATGACGCCATATCCAAATTCGTCAATAGTTGCACACAGAAGCAGCTGACATTGATAATGTGGTGTTGTATTATAAACAATGAGGAAAAGGTCATTATCATGGCCATAATCCTCAGGATTATTAATAGTGAGCCGCCACTACCATTGGCAAGAAGCACTGAATTATTGCATCAAATAGATGCACTAGATAAAGAAATTAAAGAATACTTATCATTAAGAAAAACAAAAATAATTTTGTAAAACTAAGTGCTCCCCATACACTAGCCTGTGTTATCGCTCTTGGCAAATTTATAACTTTTTTTCTAATATAATTTTAAATGTACATATATATATATATATCTAAAATGGGCGAAAATGTTATGTAAAATGTAAATGTAATTAATAACATTGAGTAAATATATCACACTGACCAGTTAAATTCTATAAGGTATCTGTTATTAATTTCTATAATTTATTAGTTAAAATTTATATATTACACAAAAGATCACTCAGAAAAAGACACATTAGTCGTGGGAATGATTTGGAAAGAATTTAGAAAATAAAAATAATTAAATAAAAACAGAACTAAAATTTTTCTATATGGACTTGCAAACAATAGTTGGAAATTGTATACAACTTAAAGAAGAATTTGAGAAATCATAAATACAGATAGGCCACCAAGACAAGAAACAGTTGACAAACATCTTAGAAATCTATTTATTGTTCTAGAAGAAATCAAGGCAGTGCTCAATGTACACTACGAACGCCTCACTACAGGACACAATATTGCAGCTGAAGCATTTTTTGCAGACGTTAGGGGAAAACTAATAAATGTAGCAGAAAGAAAAGGAATAGAATTGAAACTAACACAACATCTTCACGAGACAGTCCAAATACCTTCAAAACATACAGAACCAGCGAAAATTTTTCAAACAGTGGTCGAATTCTTAAAAACAGCCTCAAGTCTTATTCCAGACTTTGATGGAAAAGTAGCAAATTTGACAAGTTATCAAGCAATCGCATGAGTTGGTAGCAGTCTTATTGGTAGAAACCAAATTAAAACGCAAAGCAAGAAATTTAATAAGCAACGAAACTTCTTTAAGTCTGATAATAGATACATTAAAAAGAACTGTTAAAGGCGAATCAGTGGATGTCGTTACCGCAAGACTCATAAATTTAAAACAGCAAACTTATGCACTAAGGAAATTTGCCGACTTGACAAAATCGCTCGAAGCAGCTTAATGCTCCAATGGGTTGAAAACGATATGGCCACAAAGCCATGACAAAAAATTGCTCTATCGATAAAGTAAAAGTTATCATGGAAACAGGCAATTTCAATACAATGAATGACGCCATATCCAAATTCGTCAATAGTTGCACACAGAAGCAACTGACATTGATAATGTGGTGTTGTATTATAAACAATGAGGAAAAGGTCATTATCATGAAAATCGTTACAACAATAAAAGGGGTGCCTTTAACAAGCAAGGAGATAAACACCGAAATGATTATGACATATTCTGAAAACGATCTTAGCCCCTTGAGCAGTCCGGAATAATTAAAATATACCCTTTTGATCTCAGTCTGGGCAATTTCACACAAGTTAAGAACACTGAAACAAATTACCCGCTAACATTACTTGTTGACACAGGTGCCGACATATCGTTGCTGAAAAATACATTTGGACAATACGAAAACTTGTTACTGCTAATATTTTAAATTATCTGGCATCGGAAAAGAAATAATAAAATCTTTAGCATCTTTTGATGTATCTATTATCAGAATAAGAAGTTTCCTTGTTCCTCATAAATTTCTTGCTTTGCGTTTTAATTTGGTTTCTACCAATAAGACTGCTACCAACTCATGCGATTGCTTGATAACTTGTCAAATTTGCTACTTTTCCATCAAAGTCTGGAATAAGACTTGAGGCTGTTTTTAAGAATTCGACCACTGTTTGAAAATTTTTCGCTGGTTCTGTATGTTTTGAAGGTATTTGGACTGTCTCGTGAAGATGTTGTGTTAGTTTCAATTCTATTCCTTTTCTTTCTGCTACATTTATTAGTTTTCCCCTAACGTCTGCAAAAAATGCTTCAGCTGCAATATATGTGTCCTGTAGTGAGGCGTTCGTAGTGTACATTGAGCACTGCCTTGATTTCTTCTAGAACAATAAATAGATTTCTAAGATGTTTGTCAACTGTTTCTTGTCTTGGTGGCCTATCTGTATTTATGATTTCTCAAATTCTTCTTTAAGTTGTATACAATTTCCAACTATTGTTTGCAAGTCCATATAGAAAAATTTTAGTTCTGTTTTTATTTAATTATTTTTATTTTCTAAATTCTTTCCAAATCATTCCCACGACTAATGTGTCTTTTTTGAGTGATCTTTTGTGTAATATATAAATTTTAACTAATAAATTATAGAAATTAATAACAGATACCTTATAGAATTTAACTGGTCAGTGTGATATATTTACTCAATGTTATTAATTACATTTACATTTTACATAACATATTCGCCTATATATATATATATATATATATATATTTTTACATTTAAAATTATATTAGAAAAAAGTTATAAATTTGCCGCAATCCAAATCATTC
>NW_026888345.1:0-9598 GCF_032173495.1 Musca vetustissima
ACATACACCTTATTAAATACGCCTTGGTATCTATTAGGGTTACACCTAGTAAAACAGGGTGCGCAAAAATGGCGATAAATTCTTTACCAAACGAACATTCGCCAAAGAATATTCGCACACACATAACAAACGAGTGAGAGCACACAACAACGATCGTTCGTTGCGTTTGGTGGTTGAAATTCTTTTTGACATTCTCTCACGAATGAAAACAAACATTCCCGAATTCTCGCGAATGCTCCAAACAGCAACAACAATAACAACAAACGTCCGTGAACTCAATAGTTGTTGGACCTTTGGTTTGTTACAGGGACGTACGCAGGGGGGGGGGGCCGGGCCCCTCCCCCCGAATTGAATTTTTTTCACAGTAAATATATGGTTCCGACAGCGAATTTTTTCATTTTGTACTACCGGTCTAGAATGATGTGTGTTAAGTTTCCTGAAAATCGGTCCAGATTTAGATAAAGCTCCCATATATATTTTCGTCCGATTTATGGTAAATGGTGTACCAATGTGTGTTAAAATCAGCTCAGATTTAGATTTAGCTCCCCATATATATTTTTGTCCGATTTTATATAAATGGTGCACCAAAGTCTTTATATAACTTTCGATTTACACGAAATTTTGCAAAGCGTACTGAATTAAGTCTAGAAGGATATGTGTTAAGATAAGTGAAATCGGTTCAGATTTAGATATAGCTCTCAATTATATTTTCGTCAGATTTTAAATAAGTGGTGCACAACGTATCAAATTGAGACTTGAATGACGTTATTGCGTTTTGTTGAAATTGGCGCAGATGTAGCCATAGCTTCAGTATGTATTTTGAACGGGTGTCTGATTGGATTAAATTTTAAACAGTGCGACGTACCGAATATCGTGTATCGATTTTGCTATACATCGTTTTCCATAAATTTGTCCCATGGTACGCAGACGACTTTAAATCTGACCGAATGAAATTAAATTTAGCATAGGTTGCAGAAAGAACTGAAAAAACGTTTAGAGCCAAATATTGCAATTTCCTTTGAAATCACTCCGCATTACTGAAAATCATGAGGATGAAAGTCAATTACAGAGAATTTTGTATTAAGGAATAAACATCTTCATAGCGCAGCCTAACAGATGTTTTTCTGCAATTATTGGTTACTAGCATATGCCCGCAACTTCGTTAGCGAATGTAGGAAATATTTAATAAATTATTAACATATTATTTTATTTTTAGATAAAACTGCATATGTTTGAAAAAACAATCCACACATTAATATCGACCATAAATTAAATTTGAGTACCATTTAGTACCAAATTTCATGATTCGAGCTCTAAAGGTTCACCCAAATCCAAATTTTAACAAATTTTCCATTTAGCACACATTGTTTCTATAAGTACCCTTCTCAACCAATGATTGCAAATTCAAATTTCAGGATTCCAATTCTATTAATTCACCCAATTCTATCCAATTCTATTTCCAAAACTTCCTACTTAACCCAAACCTACACCCGACAGTGATTTTAAATCCAAGTTTACACAGTGATCCCAAATCCAAGTTTCAGGATTCCAACTCTATCGGTTCACTCACAATTCAAATTGTACCAAATTTAGTACACATTAGTACAAATTTCTAAAACTTCCTACATATCTCAATCATACACCTCAACAGTGACCCTGGCTCAAATTTCGTGATTCTAGCTCTATTGGTTCACCTAAAATTCAAATTGTACCAAATTTAGTACCATTTAGTACCCATAAGTATTATTTTTGTAAACTGAATCCTGACCCCAATCCCACACTCCTACAATGATCCTGACTCCAAATTTCATTGTTCCCGCTCTCTAGGATCACCCAAATCCAAACTGTACCGATTATAGTACGATTTAGTACTTTTCGTACACATAAGTAACTAATTTCCAAAACTACGTTCATATCCCAATCCTACACTCCGACGGTAATTTTAATTTCAAATTCCAGTATTCCAGCTTGATTTGTACCTCCAAATCAAATTTGTACCAAATATAGTACCATATAGTACTTTTGGTACACATGAGTACACGCTTTCCAAACTCTCCTCAAATCGACCCTATGTCCCAACCTTAATTTCCATTCCAAATTTCAAGTTTTTAGCTCAATCCATTCACATGCTACGAAATTGTACCAAATTTAGTACATTTCAGTACTTTTCCGATACTTATAGTTCGAATTTCCAAAAAGTCCTTTGCTACATCTATTCTACACTCAATCGAAATTTCAGATTTCTAGCTCTACTGGTTCGTCAAATACAAATGATACCATATTTAGTTCTTTTTAGTACTTTTCGTACGATTCTAGTACGAATTTCCCGAAAACCCCAGTCTTATCTGTCACCTTTGGACCAAGAGTGGCACTCACCCAAAATTTCAAGATTCTAGTTTCAGCCGTTTCGTCTGGGCGTTGATGAATCGTTAAGTCAGTCAGTCAGTCACTCAATCACTTTACTCTTTTATTAGTATAGATTAGTATAGATTAAATTTGTACCAAATACAGTACCATATAGTACTTTTTGTACACATGAGTAAGCGCATTCAAAATCATCCTAAATGGACCCTACATCTCAACCTTAATTCACACTCCAAATTTCAAGTTTTTAACGCTATCCGTTCACATGCTACAGAATTGTACCAAATTTTGGTACATTTTCGTACTTTTCGTATAGTTCGAATTTCCCAAAAAAAAAACCCTTTGGTACATCTGTCCTACACTCCATCAACGACCACCAAATCAAATTTCAGAGTTCTAGCTCCACCGGTTCGCCAAATACAAATGGTATCACATTTACTACTTCTTAGTACTTTTCGTACCGTTCTAGTACGAATTTCCAAAAGCCCAGCCTTATCTGTCACCTTTGGACCAAGAGTGACACTCACCCAAAATTTCAAGATTCTAGCTTCAGCCGTTTCGTCTGGGCGTTGATGAATCGTTAAATCAGTCAGTCAGTCAGTCAATCACTTTACTCTTTTATTAGTGTAGATTACCAACATATGGAAAGTGTGTGTCAACTACATATAAGTTTGTCCGGTCAAACTTCGAAAGGAACTCAAAAACACCATTCCACATTTCTATACAAGAATCAAGGATGTATCAAAATATCTTACATTTCCCATTTTTGAAATCAATCCATCTAAGAACTATCATAAATATTACAGTAGTTTTCGCTTATAGTCCATTTCGCTTAAAGGCCAAAAACGGATATAAGCGAAAAAAGTACTATTTACTGACATTTTTCTTCCAAATTCATACAAATTATTTGTTCTATAGTCCACTTCGCCTATAGTCCATTTTCGTTTATAGGCCACATTTTCTGTGCATGCAAAACTAATATTGCATAGAAAAATTTTTCATATAAGCCACCCTGTTTTTTGAACTTGAATGACATTTGGATTTCTGGCACCTGTTTTTTTGAAATTTTCATATAGGCCACCCAGTTTTTTGAACTTAATGGCATTTGGATTTCTGGCAACATTTATAAATGTCAAATAATCAAAAATAGTTCAAAAATTAAAAAAGCTTCCAATTCGTGCAATCTAAAAACATTGCGTCAAAGAAAAGGTGATCACCCTGATATTGAAAAGGCGCTTCTTATATGGTTTAATGAAATGCGTGGCCAGAATGCAGTGGTGACTGGCCTGATGCTTTTAAACAAAGCTAAAGAATTTGCAGTGAAATTAGAAAAAGATTTTGAGCCAAATACATCATGGCTATTCCGTTGGAAGAAACGCAACAAAATATGTGTTGGAAAAAATAGAGTCGTTTGTTATAAGTTCCATAAAAAAAGAAGCAAACTAAGATTACTGATTTTTTTTAAAAATAGTGAGAAATTCGATTTTTTTTATTTAATCCCCCAAAGACATAAAATGGATCTCATAATTTAATTTTTTCGTTACAATAAGCTTTCAAAGCATTTGAATTAAAAAAATAATAAGTTATTGTTTAAACAATTTATTTATTTTAAATAAATATATGAATTTGTTTTAATAAACTTAAATTTTATTTAGAAAAGTACATGTTTTGTGTATAGTCCATGACGTGTATTATATCACGATTCAGTTATAATCCAGTAATGGACTTAAAACGAAATTCGGATATAGTCCAAATTCGCTTATAGTCCACAAAAGTTGTGCAACTATAGTTGTGGACTATAAACGAAAACTACTGTATAATATATTGTTGACGAAATAATATTTAAAATAGATCTTAGCATTGCAACAGGCAGACAATGGACTTCGTTACAAGCCGCACATTTTAGTAATACACATAAAAATACAGTTCTCAATAAAAATCACATAAGAAATTGACATGTCAACCAGTTTTAATTTCTATCTATATTCTATATCTATATTCGTAAAATTGGAAAAATATGGTCTATTGAAATTTCTAAAACTGAATAATGTTTCGCTTATGAGAAGTTCGGATAACTGAAATTATTTTCAGTTAACTGGACTCCGCTTAATTGAAAAAATCGGATAACTGAAACTAACATCCAGATTTTTTTTTACGTTTCAGTAAAGCGGAGTCGACTGTAATTACATCTATGTTTGTGTGTAAACACAACATTTGCAGGTGATAATAATTTGGAATATTGCAGTTTTTAAACATTTTTCATTTAGCCACTTTTTTTCAAATATACCCACAAATTTTCTATAGGTTTAAGATCGGGATTTTAGGCAAGCGTATCCAAAACATTCCCAGAGGTATAAAGAAGCCGCATTCGAACTATATGTGACTTCTGCTTAGGATTAAAAAGATATAAAAGTATAAAGATACGACAATTGATAGATGGATTTTCCTCTGTTGTTATGATATCGTAACATATATATATATATATATATATATACAGTAGTTTTCGTTTATAGTCCACAACTATAGTTGCACAACTTTTGTGGACTATAAGCGAATTTGGACTATATCCGAATTTCGTTTTAAGTCCATTACTGGATTATAACTGAATCGTGATATAATACACGTCATGGACTATACACAAAACATGTACTTTTCTAAATAAAATTTAAGTTTATTAAAACAAATTCATATATTTATTTAAAATAAATAAATTGTTTAAACAATAACTTATTATTTTTTTCATATTATTTTCATTTCATATTATTTTCTTCATAGTCTTTCAATAATTTTAATTTTTTCTCCACACTCAATGTAACGCGCGTACCAATTTTCACAACTTCTATGAATCTAGCAATTTTTGACATTTATAAATGTTGCCAGAAATCCAAATGCCATTCAAGTTCAAAAAACTGGGTGGCATATATGAAAATTTCAAAAAACAGGTGCCAGAAATCCAAATGTCATTCAAGTTCAAAAAACAGGGTGGCTTATATAAAAATTTTTTCTATGCAATATTAGTTTTGCATGTACAGAAAATGTGGTCTACAACTTCGTGGGACGTTTATCCATCAACAATTGGAGGAAGTCACCACTTTCCAATTGTAATGAGCATATCAACTATAATCCCAAAACCTCAAAAATTTTTAGCTAAAAAAAAACTCTTCAGTAATCTAAACAGCATTAATCTGCCTACGTCTTTCGACGACATACATGATACTTTTAAAAATGAATTTAAAGCATCAACGTACACAGTCACTGAAAATGCTATTCCAAAATATTGGTGGGATTCGATCGTGGAAAAGAATTACAGACTCTACGTAGCGGCACAAAAGAAATTCGATATCAACAACAATAATGTAACTGCAGAAAATTTAATAATTGCAAAGAAAAATTTTAAAAAATCGGTTAAATATGCCAAGCAACATGCATTCAAAAGAAATATCCAAAAACTAAGCAATGCTCCAAGTTCTAAAGCCCTGTTTAAATTTGTTCGTGGGTGTAAAAATTCTTTAAATTCTACGATGCCGTCAAAATGGTCTTCTGATAATGACAAACCTTTTTTAATTCACTTAAAAAATCAGGTTCCTGACAACACACCGGTCAATATGGTACAAACTCCACATTTCTCAAGTGAAAAATTCACTAAGGAAGAATTTGAGCATGTTCTAAAAAACAAGAAAAAACCATCCGCTGCTGGTATAGATGGGGTTACCTATGAAATGCTGAGTCAACTTTCAGATGCGTCTAAAATAAATTTACTCTCTGCCATTAATAGTGAATGGATGAAGTGCAATATAAAGGATGAATGGCGAAAAATTAAGGTTATACCGATCCCAAAAAGAGGTAAAGACTTAGAAATATTTACTAATTACAGACCAATAGCCCTCATATCTGTATTTCTTAAAATCATCAATTTAATGGTCAAAGATCGCCTCTTAGCTTTCCTTGAGAAATATAATATTCTTCCATCCAGAACATATGCGTACAGAAAGCACCTATCGGCATCCATGTGTATTAATGATATTCTTCACTTTGTGAATTCGCATAAAGAAAAGGGAGATAAGGTGATTCTTTTATCAGTAGATGTGGCCAAAGCTTATGACTGTGTCAAGCTCGATATGTTATACAAAATTCTCCAAGATCTAAACTGTCCACTTGATTTAACTCACTGGATAATAAATTTTCTCCAACGTCGTGTTCTGATTATGGGTAACAACGAATTGGAAATTTATAATGGACTTCCACAAGGAAGCTGCCTCAGTCCCATTTTATTCAACATTTACACCATGGGTCTTCATTGTATAAATGATCAATCCACTTACTGCTTCCAGTTCGCTGATGATTTTATATTGCTTTCTGCAAACAAGGATTTTAACACCGCCAACAACAATCTGCAAATTAAATTTAACAACTTCCTTCGAATTCTAACTGAATTGAATCTGAAACAGAATAATGAAAAAACTACTGTCATGTACGTTGCAAAAGGAGCAAGAAAAATCCCTAAAATACATATTCAGGGCACAACAATAAGAACAGTCAATACTATTAAGTTTTTGGGAAGAAATATTAAAAACAGCTTGACTTTAAAAGAGCACTACGATGACGTCATGTCCACATGTTCGACGTCGTCAAACGCACTAAAAATGATAAATTCATTCAAGCAGGGTATTAACCCCAAAACTGCAATCATGTTATCCAAATCTATAATTTTTTCTAAAATAGAGTACTCGATATCCTCAATGGCCCACATGCCAACCTATATAAATCGTAAGGTAACCACTTTTCAAAACCAGACGTTACGAAGAAGCCTTGGGTTAACCCCTTCAACTCCAACTCACATCATTTATGCTCTATCCTTATGTTTACCTCCTAATCTACGAGCCCAATACTTGGCGTCGAAAGAGCTTATAAAGTTCAAAATCTTTCATCATGATACATACAGACGAATTACTTCAAACCCCTTGGCAAAAACCAGTCTCGGTCAAACATACATTAAATTTAAACACATCTTTGATAGTGTGGTGGTGAAAGACGCTGTTACACCCTCAAACAAAATTTCATTCCTCATGGACATTTTCAAGGCAAACAAAACAATAAACCCAAAGAGTTTTTCCGATCCATACTTCAAGAAACCCTAAGTGACATCAAATTTTTTGGCTGCTCGGTATGGGCAACAGATGCATCCATATCTGCACACAGTACCGGATGTGCAGTGTGTAACATATCTTGCAATCACAATTTTCTATTTAAAATTGAGGCAAAACTGTCTTCACTAATGGGTGAACTGAACGCCATTAACAAGGCTGTTGACATTATTTTAGAGGATGGCATTGAAAAGGCCGTAATTTTAACCGACAGTAAAAATGCTCTTTCACTCTTAAGGAACAACACCTCACAGAACTACCTGGCCAATATTATTATCGAAAAGATAAATATGTCACCAATCACTCTACTCACGTTTATTTGGACTCCTTCGCACATTGGAATACAGGCCAATGAAAAAGCCGACCACTTCGCCAAACTTGCCGCAGATGTTGGATGCATTATTCATTCATACCATGCGGTAAAAGATGCACACACTTTAATATACAATACCCTGTGGGATGAATGGGTCACAATCTTCAAGGAGACTTCTATTTCCAAAGGTACTTACTTTTCACAATTCTTTCCCGAACCCCCAAAACAGCACTGGTTCGCCGGCTCATCAATATCACCTGGAAACATCAAATTAATTAACAGACTGTTTGCTGGGCATACGTATGGAAAAACTTACCTACACCGAATCAACATTGCAAACAACAACCTTTGCGACTCCTGCAACACACCGAAACCGAAAACCACGTCATTTTCAATTGCTGCAAATACAACTCCCACAGAACTAATTATTCAATATTTAACAATTACACAAACTTACCCAGCTTACTACATAGCCGCTCGATTCCAGCTCTCGAAGAATTATGTAAATTCATTCACTCAATACACATTACGCTATAATTAATGTTAATATAATCGATTATCGTGTACACATTTATCGACACCAATAAACATCGATAGTAGTGGTGTATGGTTACTGCGGGTAACCGACCAACACAGCTGAGAATCGGCTACACTACCAAAATCCAAAAAAAAAAAAAAAAAAAAAAAATGGACTATAGGCGAAATGGACTATAGAACAAATAATTTGTATGAATTTGGAAGAAAAATGCCAGTAAATAGTACTTTTTCGCTTATATCCGTTTTTGGCCTTTAAGCGAAATGGACTATAAGCGAAAACTACTGTATTGAGTACAGACATCTTATTTTATTTACATTTTATAAACACATATTCGCGTATTGGCGTTTTTATTGTTAACATACCAGAGTTATACCTAATTCCCCCTGGATATTTTTTCATAAACTATTTTGCCAAAATGCATTTTGTCGAACCTTTACGTTTTCTATGTCTTTGAGGATTATTATCCTGATAAAAATTTAAAAAGGTAACTGAGTATTCAAGTTACCTTTTTTTTATAATTTTACCAAAAACTGTATTTTTTGTAGATTACTTGCAGGTTTATAGATTTTACATACCTCGGTACCGTTAATGACATCGGTTGTGAAATTCGCAGAGGGATAGTCTTGGCCAACAGATGCTACTATGGTCTGAGTAAGCAATTCAAAAAAACAAGGCCACCTCACGCCAAATCAAACTCACACTCTACAAAACGCGAATACTACCCGTGCTATGGATCTGAAACTTGGATACTTGCGCAAGCAGATGAGGCAGCTTTTGGAGAAAATTTCTCCAAAATATTTATGGACCGATCTGAGTTGACGGTTAATATATAGCCATCGAATGAACTATGCGTTGAACTATCTATTTTCGGATATAGACGTATCGAAATGTAGCGACTACGTGGGCTAGGTTGTGAGAATGGATGAGGATGTCCCAGCACAGAAGGCATACAAAAGCGAGCCAACTGATGGCTCACGCAGAAGGGGAAGGCCACGAATTCGATGGAAAGATATAGTGGAAGATAACATTTCCAAACATGGACTTTCAAATTGGAAGAACTGACTGACACAAAACCGAAGCGCCTGGAGATATTTTTTAACTCTGCCCCCCTTTCAAGAGGTTTGAAATGTATACTGTACTCTTTTCCGTTCTCATTGTAATAAGAAATAATAAAAAAAAACAAAATACTTTTTTTTTTTGAAAATACCAACATTTATTAACATGACATAATTATACAAG
>NW_026888346.1:0-9637 GCF_032173495.1 Musca vetustissima
AAGATATGCGGACGTAAATATCTAAACTTCAACAAACAAGAAGGGATAAAGACATTAAAACTAAAGTGTTGTTCGCTGTTCTCAAGGGAAACTTCAAATGTTATTTACACATACCATAAAAGTAAGTTCCACTTGGCAAATTTGCTGTCCTTATGCACCGTGATAGACTTTGAAAATTAATAGAAGTGTGGAGAGGAGTTAAATATTTATTTAGTGAAGGAGATAGATTATAGTTGTTAGGGGACAGTCAGATTTTAGCAAATAAGCCGTAAATAATGAAGGAACAGATTAACGAAATGAAGAATTTAATATAATGGGAAACAATATTTCATCAAATAATGAGGAATCAAAAATGAATTGGTCAATGGGTTTTATGCTCGATCTAATTATCGAGCACCAATTATGGATATTTCACTATGGTTATAGTCTTATTTAGTCTTATAGACTACAATTATTCTGGAGCTCAAAATATCAATTTTTTCGCTCCTAGACTTTGCTGAGCTTTAGTCCTTAGAAAAATAGTGATTGTTTATAATGTTACATTTTTATACTAACCACTATAAGGAGGAATGTATTAAACCGAAGTATTCACCGGAGACCTCATATAGCATAATAAAATTTTTGTCGCTTTAGCCATGCCCGCCTGTTGAAAACACAAAAGAGAAAGAAATGTTCGATATAGAGGTTTGGGATTTAGCACAGATGGCACAGATGGCGATGTGGCATATATCGACCCTTGTTTTGATATATCACCTTATTACTGGCTGTAATGATCAACATCATTAACGCCATGTAGTGGCACATTTTTAAGCGAATATACTTCGTTTTTATATTTTTCTAATTGGGTTCTTTTTACCAGCAATTATCAATATCGGCTTCTAACGGTACCCCAATTTTCGACATTTTGGTGTTTTCTGACATGTTATTCTGTTGAATTGCTATAATTATATATTTTTGCTTGTTATTGAATAGCAAATCCATCATTAAGTGCCATGAAAGGGCTGTATGGCGGTTTAGCTATTAATTCTATGTTTTGACCTACAAAATCGCGGGTTTTTTGAGTGTTCTCACTGTCATGGTTTACAAAGGCTTGTCTTCTGTTGTTCCTTCTCACGTCTCATTTTTGGTATTTTAATCCATCAAAGTAGTAATGTTATGTAGTTTTGACATTCTTTGTTCTTAGATATCTTGACAGAAAGTATGTTCATGTCGGGACATAGGCCCCATATTTGACACTTTTCTTTGTTTGGCATTCCGGGTTATTGGAAGTCGAAAAACATTAGTTGCAAAATTTACCATTGAAGTGTTTATAGAACACGGACCGCCTCATTCTATACAAACTTGGATGGGAAATTTTGCAAATATATTTTCACCTTACAATAATCCGGAATGCCAAACCAACAAAGGTGTCCAATATATCTTTGCATACAATTTTCCATATGGGTCGATGCTTTTATATAATCCCCATTATTTTTTTTTAATAAAACGTCCATAATTTGTTGGTATCTAGAGTTCCTATCCACTTTTCCAACCTGAGTGCCGATTATTTACTCAGGGCATAAACAACTTAATGGCAGATAATTTTCAATGAAACAGTCTCCATATGAAGTTCCCGACCGATTTATGCGGTTTTGAATGTATAAAAAGTGCGGTAGAATGTATAAAAAGTGCGATCGGCACTTACTGTAGAGTTAATGCAAAATTCTTAATGGAAACATGCCCGGATTAATTTGCAAGCCGAGAAGCTGGTAAAAAATGTTCATAATAGTTCAACATTTCTTTTGAATTTTGCTTTAATTCAGATACACAATCGAGTACGCTTATAAGGAACACCGGTTATAACGAACTCACTTTATAGCGAAAAAATTTCCTGGCCTCGAAGTTTAAAGACATATTTTTCATACAAATCGTTACTCTTATAGCGAACGTTTTTTATTACGAACTATTTATTCGGTCCCATCTTTCGGTTTTTATTTATTTTAATTCGGTTATAACGAACTTGCTATAAATATACAAAATACTTAACGATGACAAACCTGCTCAAAAATTTCATTTATAGCTGACGCTGTCAACCTTCACAAAAAATCCCAGGTTCATCAAAGGAAAAGAGAAGCAGCTAAATACAATTCATAAAACGTCAAATGCTGATTTCTTCTCAGAGGGAGCGAAAAAACAACTTTGGAATTTTAATTGGTGGTGTTGGGCGGGTTTTCTATGGCATTCTTTGTCGTTTTGATTTTATGTTTTCTTCTTTGTTTTATCTTGTCTCGACTTTTCTTACACGTATCAACATTTAGTTCTTATATTGTACTTGGCATTTATTTCGAAATAATTTGGAAAATACATGTGCGAATTTTATAAGAGAAATGCAGATGTCGGTAGTAGTGTCTGAAATAAGAAAACAATGGAATGCAAAACTAGCCACAAACGAGTGAGTGGAGAGATCGCGGTTGTAAACAAGAGACAAATAAACGATTGCAAAACTTACTACCATCAAGGGAGGGAGAGACGAAAAATGAGCGCAATTAGTGGTAAAGTAGAGCGAAGTAAGAAAACGGTTTTTGTTGCAAAAAATAGTGTTTTTCTCATGATTATAAGAATTTTTACTTGTTTCTATGCGAGATACATTTACGATATGGGAAAAATGAACAAAGAATGAAATTATGCACGTTATAATATGAAAATAAAAGGATATGGAGTAGTGCAGTCCTCCTCATTGGAGGAGGAACAAGTTTTTTAATCAAACCAACCATCACCACCTATAATAATATGAAATCGAAACGGCAGGAGCTAGCGCCACCCAGAAAAGAATTAAAACACTAAATAAGCTAGGACAGACACTGCAAAAATATATGGAGCCGTTGTTACAATGTAACGATAGATGGCAGCACCACCACCTAGGTATACACAGACCATTCATCTACTTAGTTGAAAAAAAAAAATAATCATTAAGGAAAATGCCGCAAGGATTTATCATGTTAGATGTCGACCTTTTGTGTTAGTGCGACGTTCCCAAGAGGGGTAACGGGATACAAAACTAATACGGATCTTAACAACACATTCTTGATATAACCAAAATGATGTAGGGTATGCCAGCACCATCCAACATGAATCCTTTAGTTTTTGTAATACATCTTTTATAAATAAAATTATAATCCCCATTTTCCCATAATAAAATATTATTCTCCAACTTAAATTGGCTCAATCCAAACAGATAAATATTTCATTGCAACCAAATAAAAAGCCAGAAAATTGAAATATAAAAAAGAAAAACTAGTATAAAAAGTCAACTCTTAAACACAATTTATCTCCATTTGTGTTTCAACATTCCCAAACCCCTAACAGTAGAGCATTGAATTTACTGGACTGGACTTCTGCTATTCTCTCAAGAGTGTCATAAAATAATTTTCCCCTTTTGGATTTTTATTTAAACTTGTCAAAATGCTTCGGGGCAAATAAGACTATTTACGGATGGTTGGTTATGCAAATGTATGCATGTCGTCTGTCCACCTCGGTGTAGGAACTCTTAAAATTCGAGCATCTTTAACAATGCTTTAGTTGTCATTTTTTCTCGTTTCCTTTTCTTAAATTCAGTTTTTGTGTGTGCGGCTTTTTGTTGAAATTATAACAATTTTTATTCACATAGTTTTTTATGTGCCTTTTTTTACTCTGGCTGGGTGGTTGTGTGTGTGAACAGTTCTTTCCGTTTTCCAAGGATTTTTCTTGGCTAAGGTTGTGTTTGGATTTCAACTTTCCCATATGGTAAGAGTTGCCTTTAGTTTATTTACTAAATCACCCACCACGTGTAGGTAGGGCTGGTATACTAGAAATAGAAAATATTTTTAGTAGTTCACCAATTTCGTTTTTAGTAATTAAATGCAATTATGAATTTCATTGAATTATAATTAGTGGTTGATAATAAACTCTTTGCCGCAAACAAGTCACGTACATAATATCATGGTAGGTATTTAAGTTAGCAACGTTTGGAGTCCCAAAATGATGACGCAAAAATATTATTTATAATTTTTGTGGTATTATATTTAATTAGTTGAACTAAATAATTATAGACTATTGTCGATAAAATTATGAAATTTTAGGAATACACGTGTAAAAGCCCGCATATTAGTATTATATTTGTCACGTTCATTCGAAATGCTATTGGAACTTATTTTTAATAATGTCTGATTAAAATCGTTTTTAAATCTTTTTCCAACTCATTGGCCTTCAACGTTATGAAACAATAAATGTATTGAGCGTACAATATCATATTTATTAGTAAATCGCTCCCTAATATAATATCGAACGTTTCGTATTTAAAAACAAGCGATTAAAATTTGCTACAAAGACTCAATGTCTGCAGTCCTTCAACGCTAGTTTTTATTCACTAATTGCAACATTACTCTAACGCGATCATAAGGTTGATTGTCTATAAAATGTATAATTCTGTTCTAGAATTTAACATTCCAGGTTTTAGGTTGGCGAACATTTTCTTCGTAGAAAAATTGAAGGTTCTAACTGAACCTGAGTCTGTTATTTGGTACTTCGTTTTCTAAGTGCTTAAAACCCTCCTGACAGAAATTTACAATGGGAGGTGAATTTAATAAAGGATTCGAATTTGTCATTCCGTTTGCTATACTTCGAAATATTCACTAAACACTATTATTTTTTCTATGTAGATTTAGCTGTTGAAATTACAATAGAGCTAGCAACACTTAATATAGAGCTCTAATATTTTGCACATACAGGATCCCAGAATTTTGGGTTTTGAGAAATGGGATTTACCGATCCACATGTTTGTACACTCCCCAAAATAGCGATATGACCAATATTCGCCACGTATTGTAGTAAATTTTCCTAAGAGAAATTATCAATATTGGTCCACTATTTAGGGCAGCCTCCATATAACGGTACCTTCCGTACCAATTAATATCAATATTTTGAAACAAGTTTCATAGTAACCCCAAATTTTGGTATTTTGGGTACTTGTTATACTATTCGCCACACTGTGGTACACGGTATTATGTCTTTGTGCATATGTTTGTAACTGCCAAAAGGAAACGAGATAGACACGTGGTTCTTTTGCAAATATGCTTAGAATCACTCTCTGAGTTGATTAATGTATTCTTATGAACAAAGTAGAGGTCGCTTTTATGTCCCGAATTGGATAAAATTTGGCACAACTCACTTATATTGTCCTAAGACCAACCTCCCATATAAACTATAGCTCCCATGTATAGTTTCGTCCGATTTTCAGTAAATGAAGCACCAACGATCCAAAATATGGTCGATTCGCACAAAGTTTCGTACTGAAGTTAGTGCAGCCCAACGTTTGCCAAGTTTTGTTGAAATCGGTTCTGGTTTAGATATAGCTCCCATATATAGTTTCGTCCGATTTTCAGTAAATGAAGCACCAAAGTTCCAAAATATGACCGATTGGCACAAAATTTTGCATAACGTACTGAAGTTGCTATAACCTACTGTGTGGAAAGTTTCGGTTCTGATTTAGATATAGCTCCCATATAGTTTCGTCCGATTTTCAGTTAATGGTGCATTAGAAGCCCAAAATATGGCCGATAGGCACAAAATTTCCCACAACTTACTGAAGTATAGGCTAACGCTGAAATCAGTTCATATTTAGATATAGCTACCATATATAGTTTCGTCCGATTCGTCCAATAGGCCCAAAATATGGTCAATAGGCACAACATTTTGAACAACGTCCTGAAGTTAGTATAGCCTTAAGTGTGGCAAGTTTCGTTGAAATTGGTTCAGGTTTGGTTATAGCTCCCATATATATTTTCCACCATGGGCCCAAAATATGAACAATATGCTCAAAACGCACTGAAGTTATTATAACCTTCAACGTTGAAATCGGTTCGGATTTTGATATAGTTTCCATATTTATTTAATACACCAAACTTATATTTGTCAGAGTGACACGAAATTTTGCACAACGTACAAAATTGAGCATAGAATGACGTAAATGCATCTCTTAGAAATGCTACATAACCTATATATATATATATATATATATTCCACCGACTTCATGTTTATTGGACCCCAAATAATTAAACCGACTTATATATATTTTTCCCATTGTAAACAAATAACTCTATATTGGACGAAATGAAAAATTTAGTATGAGTTGCAGAATGACATGTTTATTGGGTAATCTAATTCGGTTCACATTTAGATAAATATCACATATTTCATGTTAATGGTCCTTCAAAAATGCGACGTCAATAACAACAAACATGTATAAGTGTTTTGTATGCTTTCGAATAGTGGAGATATACTAAATTATTTAGATATACCTATATTTGTTTTAATCGATATTTTGCAGAAACTCCAGTGGGAATTGTGTAGAATATTACATTGCTTACTGCTTGTATACACTCTACCACAGACTCATCAAATATAAAATTTTTATTGTGTCACATAAATTTTCTCAATCGACAATCCATTGGTATATTACCAATATTATCCATAGTTCAATGCTCGTTATTGTATTTGGCCAGAATATTCGACAAATTAATATTAATTTTACACACGCACAGATTATGTGCAAATTGATTTGGAGCGATATAATCGGACATTGTCCATTTACTATAGACTATGTTTTATTGTAACTACTATCGGAGGTGATGCAAATGTGGTATACCGATTTGTTTTTAGATTTCCAAATTTTTATTTTTTATCCGATTAAATTGAAATTTTACACTTCACAAGCTACATGTGTTGTCTTTCCATGTATCAATGTGAAAATAATATTATTCTAACAATTTAAGAGATATTTGAGAAAATATTTGAAATTCCATTAAAAGTGATTTAAAAAAAAAAGTGTAGGTAATGTGGTATACCACATGATGTTAATGTGGTATAGTATAATTTTCACTTCCAATTGGTAACATATATTATTTATTGTTTTTAATAAATGTGAATTAGCTCGAGATTTATATCTGTTAAGATTTTTAACGGATACGTTGAGTGGAACTTTAATTCTTATTATATAATAATGTCTACACTTGGCAATATTTAATTTTTGTACGGAGAAGTAGTTAAAATCCCATAACCTTTGTTTTTCATCCTTATGATGCATGGTAGGCGCTCGCAGAGGACAAATGTTTCAAATAGTATTGAAATTTTGTCTTGTGCCGGCATTTTTTCATACTCCAGGTATACCACATTACCAGCACTTGTGTTCACTGAATAATTGTCTAGTTTTTACCTAAATTGGTAAATATGTGGTGCAATCGCGCATATTATTTGATTTTTAGTACTTACTGATTATTTTAATGCATTCATAATAAAGATTAAAATAAATCTGTAAAGTAAAAAATTATTTTTAAACTTCAACCGAAAAAAATTGCATGAAAAATTTAATTTTTGCTACTGATTCTCAGCGTGAGTTAAATAAATTGAACAGATCATTGCTATTTTATTTTTTTTGAGAACAGCAAACTATAAAACATGTTTCAGTTATTCTAAAATTTTCAGTTTACAAAAAAGTGACTATACCACATTACCAACCTACACCACATTTGCATCACTTCCTATAATGTCCAATGTAACCACATTTATTGTTACTACCCTCATTGCTTCGAAAAGCCCCCGTACAATATTTCAATGTATGTCAAAACGGAAATATGAATGTTCATCATCTTAAACTAAAGCTCTCAACATTTTTTTATTCGTTTTCGTGGTCTTCTTTTTGCCAAACACTCAACAATAGTGTGCACGAATGTAAATGTATGCGTTAAGGAGTGTTCACTCCAAAAGTCCTTCTTAGAGAACTCGAGCATATTTATGTATACTTAATGGTAATTTGTGTGCGTGTAAGCCCAGATGTTTTGTGTGTTTCAGGATGTCATGGCAAAAAGTGCTATGCAAACATTTTGGATTTGTTACAATTATTTCGAATTTTTTTTTTTTGTTGGTGGTTATTTTGTCGTAAAGCAGTCGTAAAAAAACTGTATTAAATATTATTTATCTGAAATATTTAAGGAATCAAGGTCCAATTCAAGGACCCCTTGACAAAGTTTTAAGAATATATTTTCAATGATTATTAGACTAATAGGCGTGGATTTTTAAAATTTTTTGAAGGTTATTTAGACCAACAGACGTTTAACAGACCAGTAGGCGTGGAGTTTTTAGGAATATTTTTCAACGTTTATCAGACAAGTAGGCGTAAAGTTTTTAAAGAATATTTTTCAACGTTTATCAGGCCAATAGGCGTGGAGTTTTTAAAGAATATTTTTCAACGTTTATTTTATTTTTCAACGTTTATCAGGCCAATAGGCGTGGAGTTTTTAAAGAATATTTTTCAAGGGTCTATTTTTGCAAGTTTTTACAATGCGTGGAGTTTTTAAAGAATATTTTTCAACGTTTATCAGGCCAATAGGCGTGGAGTTTTTAAAGAATATTTTTCAACGTTTATCAGGCCAATAGGCGTGGAGTTTTTAAAGAATATTTTTCAACGTTTATCAGGCCAATAGGCGTGGAGTTTTTAAAGAATATTTTTCAACGTTTATCAGGCCAATAGGCGTGGAGTTTTTAAAGAATATTTTTCAACGTTTATCAGGCCAATAGGCGTGGAGTTTTTAAAGAATATTTTTCAACGTTTATCAGGCCAATAGGCGTGGAGTTTTTAAAGAATATTTTTCAACGTTTATCAGGCCAATAGGCGTGGAGTTTTTAAAGAATATTTTTCAACGTTTATCAGGCCAATAGGCGTGGAGTTTTTAAAGAATATTTTTCAACGTTTATCAGGCCAATAGGCGTGGAGTTTTTAAAGAATATTTTTCAACGTTTATCAGGCCAATAGGCGTGGAGTTTTTAAAGAATATTTTTCAACGTTTATCAGGCCAATAGGCGTGGAGTTTTTAAAGAATATTTTTCAACGTTTATCAGGCCAATAGGCGTGGAGTTTTTAAAGAATATTTTTCAACGTTTATCAGGCCAATAGGCGTGGAGTTTTTAAAGAATATTTTTCAACGTTTATCAGGCCAATAGGCGTGGAGTTTTTAAAGAATATTTTTCAGGGTCCCAATGAGGCATGGAGTTTTTAAAGAATATTTTTCAGGGTCCCAATGAGGCATGGAGTTTTTAAAGAATATTTTTCAGGGTCCCAATGAGGCGTGGAGTTTTTAAAGAATATTTTTCAGGGTCCCAATGAGGCGTGGAGTTTTTAAAGAATATTTTTCAACGTTTATCAGGCCAATAGGCGTGGAGTTTTTAAAGAATATTTTTCAACGTTTATCAGGCCAATAGGCGTGGAGTTTTTAAAGAATATTTTTCAACGTTTATCAGGCCAATAGGCGTGGAGTTTTTAAAGAATATTTTTCAACGTTTATCAGGCCAATAGGCGTGGAGTTTTTAAAGAATATTTTTCAACGTTTATCAGGCCAATAGGCGTGGAGTTTTTAAAGAATATTTTTCAACGTTTATCAGGCCAATAGGCGTGGAGTTTTTAAAGAATATTTTTCAACGTTTATCAGGCCAATAGGCGTGGAGTTTTTAAAGAATATTTTTCAACGTTTATCAGGCCAATAGGCGTGGAGTTTTTAAAGAATATTTTTCAACGTTTATCAGGCCAATAGGCGTGGAGTTTTTAAAGAATATTTTTCAACGTTTATCA
>NW_026888347.1:0-947 GCF_032173495.1 Musca vetustissima
GCCCTTGAAAAATATTCTTTAATAAATCCACGCCTCAGTTGGCGTGGCCCTTGAAAAATATTCTTTAATAAATCCACGCCTCAGTTGGCGTGGCCCTTGAAAAATATTCTTTAATAAATCCACGCCTCAGTTGGCGTGGCCCTTGAAAAATATTCTTTAATAAATCCACGCCTCAGTTGGCGTGGCCCTTGAAAAATATTCTTTAATAAATCCACGCCTCAGTTGGCGTGGCCCTTGAAAAATATTCTTTAAAAAATCCACGCCTTGTTTATAGTGGCCCTTGAAAAATATTCTTTAAAAAATCCACGCCTTGTTTATAGTGGCCCTTGAAAAATATTCTTTAAAAACTCCACGCCTTGTGTTATGTCCCTTGAAAAATATTCTTTAAAAAATCCACGCCTTGTGTTATGTCCCTTGAAAAATATTCTTTAAAAAATCCACGCCTTGTGTTATGTCCCTTGAAAAATATTCTTTAAAAAATCCACGCCTTGTGTTATGTCCCTTGAAAAATATTCTTTAAAAAATCCACGCCTTGTGTTATGTCCCTTGAAAAATATTCTTTAAAAAATCCACGCCTTGTGTTATGTCCCTTGAAAAATATTCTTTAAAAAATCCACGCCTTGTGTTATGTCCCTTGAAAAATATTCTTTAAAAAATCCACGCCTTGTGTTATGTCCCTTGAAAAATATTCTTTAAAAAATCCACGCCTTGTGTTATGTCCCTTGAAAAATATTCTTTAAAAAATCCACGCCTTGTGTTATGTCCCTTGAAAAATATTCTTTAAAAAATCCACGCCTCAGTTGGCCCCTGAAAAATATTCTTTAAAAAATCCACGCCTTGTGTTAGTCCCTTGAAAAATATTCTTTAAAAAATCCACGCCTTATGCCTTGTGTTAGCCCCTGAAAAATAATCTTTAAAAAATCCACGCCTTATGGTGGTAGCCCCTG
>NW_026888348.1:0-9698 GCF_032173495.1 Musca vetustissima
TTTGGGTCTTTAATAACTATTTTCTTAAAAATCCACGCTTAAAAAAAACCGCTTTGTTAGTTGATCTTAAAAAAATGTGCGGAAAAATTCATGATAGTAGATACTTCTTGAAAAAATATTCCTTAAAAAAATCCAGGCTATTTATTGGTCATGAAAAATTTTATTTAAAAATTCCCACTAATACTTGCAATGGTACTTAATACTCACAATACTCACTCACAATACTCACAATGTAAATATATATTTAATATATACATACATACCTTCAATGAAAGTGTTGAAAGTATTTCTCAAAGTGCAATTCGGAATAATGTAAACAAAAACAACAACAATATCATGCATGTTGCTTTTGTTTACAAAACAAAAAATACTTCCAAGAAGAATTTTTCCATTAAGATATTTTAAAAAATCTAATTTTGTATCTTACAGTGGGACCAAAGTGAATACCTCAATAAGCATTCGTAAGTTTGATTTCTTCCTGCGAATACCCGTTAAAACAAATACAAAATTTTATTTTCCATATCTAAATTTGATTTGTTTTTAAAATGTCAAGGTGATGATGTCATAATTACGGCGATTGGTCACCGGTTATCAATTGATCCACTAAGCAGACCTATGACCAAGACCAACACAAAAAAAGAAGAGATTAAAGGCTTTCGTATGCACTTCCCCCTCCCCTGTTGTATTGGTAGAACAAACAATTCGTTTCAATTTTTTTGTATTTTGTTGTCGAAACATAATTGATAACGAAGTGGAATTATTACCACCTGCTAGAGCCTATTCGGAATTATGTTATCGTGACTAAATAAAATAGTAATAGGGGTGGGAGGAATCACATGCCCAAGGTCATAATACCCCTATATTTCCCAAACATTCGTATTTGTCTATGTGTGGTAACAGTACAAAGCATGTGTGTGTGTCTGTGTGTTTGTGTAAGGGAAGGTGTAACTGGCCTAAAAAGCATTTCGTTGATAAGAATTTCGAACAAAGGGAAGGTGGGAGAAAGGGAAACGGGGGGGCCTGATAACACCATTACAATTATGAAATATGAGTAAGTACACAGGTATGCAATGTTTGCTTACTCTGTTTTCTTGTAGTTCTTGTTTTAGCAGTTGTTGCTGTTGTTTTTGTTTGCAATCAATTTTGAAATATGTAATTTTGGTTGAACTGCTCTCTCTCTCTTTCTCGGCAAACAAATAGTTGTAAGTTATATAGGTGGGTGTGTGGTACACGTTGAGAATATTACATTATGTATGTATGTGTATTTCGTATTGTTTGTCGAATAAATTGGGTTAAATCTTTTTCACAGTTGAGTGTGTTGGAGGATTGTTATTTATATGCTTGGCGTAACGTTAAAAAAAATAAAAAACAAAAAGCTTTTCGTTTTGAGATTTTTTTTACTGTTAGTGCGAGTATCATAGTTATGAAAATCGGTTGAGTGAATGATCGAAGTTGAAATTAATATGAAAGCCAGAGAGAACTACAAAATCACCATTATGAGATGCGTATCAATTCAGTATTGTTCACATTATAATAAAATGTTAAGAAAGGCAATTGGACAGTTCAGATTTTTGTCATTATCGGACTTTGGATCTTATAATGTTCTGAAGTAAAAGAAATTTTTGTAGTATTTCTAAATCATCAGTAATATTTAGTTATACCCTACACAACTATGTTGTCATGGTAATATAGCTTTGTGCAGCCCCAAAAGTTGGTAACGCCGCGAAATATTGTTCCTAGACCCACCTTTAAGTATACCGTCATATCTCGACTAGCCAGTCGATTTAGACATGTGTGTACGTCCGTCTGTCCATTATCATTTGTAACACGATACAGGTCACAGTTATGGACCAATCTTAACGAAATTTTGCATGTAGGATGTGTTCTGGACAATGAAGACCCCTATTATTTTTGGTAAAGATCGGTTCATATTTTGTGGATGAAATGGACCAAGAACTTTATTTTTGTCTGATTTTCTGCTCACTTCAGAGGCCAAACATTGCGAATTTTTACACGGAGAAGGGAATAGGGCCATAGAATAAGCATGCCTGTTTTGATAAAGATCGGTCAATATATAGCGGGTCAAATGAACCCTGACTTTTGTGTGAAAAATTACAAAATTTGTATTCTATAGCATATACATTTACTCCTGAAGGACATAGACCGGAGAAGTTGGTAGTATATCCAAGAGGAGTGCTTGACCTTTAAATTGATACCAATTATATTGTCGTATGTTCACGGATGTGGGAGTTACACTTAAATAGGTGCAGGTGCTTACGTATTCAGATATTATTTCGTAACCCATTACCACACTGGAGGGCAGACATAAAGCGCTGATCGCTTGGAAAATTTCCACGAGGATCCAAGTATGGTCAAGGACAACGCCTATAATTTTGGCGGTGATCAGACAATTATATTGGTATTAAGTGGACCGAAAACTTAATTTTTTGTGTTTTTTTTCGAGTCGATCTATAGGCTGAAAGCCGAACATCACAACACAACCCATGATGAAGGGAATATGGACAAGAGGATGCAAATATCACGAAATCTTGCCCATGCTCAGAATATAGAACCGCAGAATGTTAGATTTTCGTGGTAATTGGGTAGGGTATGATAAAGTCGGCCCCGTCCGACTATACTGTTCCACTCACTGGTTTTAAATATTTTTGTATATTTCTTAGTACCAAAAATTATTGTATTTGTTGAATTTTCAAATCAGGTTCTCTTAATAGGTTTTAATAATTATTTTTTATTGACTTAAGCTATTTTGTTTGTCAACGTTTTTAGCTTTGATATTTGTCACACTTTGTCATCGATACCCAAATATATTTTTTTTAATATTTTTCTTTTTCACGCTATGCACTGAAGGTAGCGTTAAAAATGTCAACAAACCTTACGATATTTATGTGAATTGTTTTTCCATCCAATTATTTTAAATTGTTTGCCCGTTCTTCTTGTTAGGGGCGGTACGTTTTTGCTATCGACCCCAAATTCCACATAAAGAAGACAATACTATTTTTTTGTTGGCACAAACAGTAGATTAAAATTGTTAAAATTTTTTTGAATGTATAGATTTTTGTTGAGACTGGTTTTTTTTGGATCTCAAATATTATTAAATAAACTGTCAATAAATTTAATAGGCAAATATTTGAAGGCAAAGTTAGTTAGTTAGATATTTCTTAGAAAATCTAAAGAGAATAAAAAAACATTTCCAGAAGTTTCTTATATGAGTCGTTTATTTTGCAAGTGGTTTAAGTCCATTTTTTCGTAAGGGCTTGTGTCTGTTTTATTTCAAAAATATTGTTAAGTGGTATTAATTTTGTTTGTGGCTTCGTGCCCTTAAACATGTTAAACATAGTTTTTTGTAAACTTTAATTATAATCCAAGCTTTGAACCAGAAGCTCAAGAACCTAAAATGGACTTCAACCACCTACAAAATAAACGACTCATATAGATACAATCTCCCCAAACATAGAATGCTTTCTCTAATAGGGGTTTCTTTTATAATATTGATTTTTTTAGAATTTACCGGACGAATAGTTTCAGATTTGGAAATTCTCAAAATGTTATAGGTTCTAAAGAGAATTCGGGTTTTTTTGTTCTGTACAACACCTGAAATGGAATAACCAGCCAATTTCGAAATTTTAATGGCTGTAGCCGCATTTTTCATACAAGTTGGCTGTAAATCAGAATTCCGGGTTCTTGGAGACTAAATGACTTCCGCGCAGTAAATGTTTAGTGCAAGTCTGCAAGAGAAAAAGAAGCTTTGGACACCTAGCTCCAGCGCATTTTTTACCAGGCAAAACAAATTATTATTTGATAAAGGATTATCGTTGCCAAAGGATACTGTTGAAGAGTACAAAGCCAATGGTATTCCTTGTATTATTATAATTATCATTATGTGTCTCATCCTTGAGAGCATTTAAAAATCTGAACTACTAATGAAAGATCCCTTGGACATAAAAAGGCTTATTTGAATTCAAGTCTCCATAGGCTTTTTAACTGAAAAAATACGGCTGAAATGTGCCTCGATCTATAGCATGAAAAGTTTTCTGTTCATAGAAATCCCCTATGAGGTCTATTCGTAATATTTTGCCTTTGAAAACTCCTTAAGAAATATTCTGTTTATGCCAGAAGTCTTCTAACCATAGAAGAGTTTAAGAAGGATGTTAAGACCTGCATACGATCGTATGCTTATAATACAGTCAACATGATGTTTAAGGTCTATAAAAATTCTGAAGAGAGTCTTCTGTCTATAAAGTCTTGCAAATGTTAATCTGTCTATAGAAAATCTATTTAGTTTGTAGAATGTTTGTTTGACTATAGAGGACCTGTGAAAGGACATCTGTCTTTAACATATCTAACCTTGGCAAAGATAATAGGTTGTAAAAAGTTTGGTTCAAATTTATTTTTTTCAAAATTTTTAACATTTTGTGGGGGAGATACCAGAAGGAGTGGGCCGATATTCCCCCATCTTCGAACTTGAACCGCGATTGGAAGAAATATTACCATGTGCAGTTACTCCCTTCGAGAGTTTTCGTGAACACCAGTCGGCAAGACAGACAGACGGACGGACATTTGTAAATCGACTCCAAATTGTCTGAAACGGATTTGGTCCAAAGAAACACGGGGTCTAAAACCAATATTTCGATGAGGCATTCACCGTGTATATACCCTCATTAGCCATAAGGCTGAGGAAAATCTATCTGGTAAATCAACTGTATATTGTAAAAAATAGCTTATATTAAAAAAATATATAATAGGTTGGGGAAAAAGAAATCCATTATTTTTATATGAACTATAGGACTTTATTTAACATGCTGCGGAATGTCCAAATATGTTGTATGATTTGTTGCCATTTTAAAGGTAACTTCATAATGCCTCTCTCATAAAAAATCCTACTCTCTATTTGCAAAAAAAAAACCTCTGGTAGTCGATTTTCACAATCCTCGCTAGATACCAATTTTTTACCATTAAAAGAAATTTTGCAATGCAAGAAAAATATGATAATCGCCTGGTGCCAAGTCCGGACTGTATGGTGGATGCATTAAAACTTCCCAACCAAACTCCCGAAGTTTCTGGCGAGTCACTGTAGATGTGTGTGGCTGTCCTGGTGGAACACGACACCTCTCCTGTTGGCCAATTCTGGCCGTTTCTGGTCAATTGTAAATGGTTTAAAACAGTTTTATGGTCGATATTTAGCTCCTGGGCGATGTTACGGCTGCTAACATGCCTGCCAACTTTCTCAGATTTTATCTACATTTTCGACGACCGGCCTTTAACATCAGAAATTCCTGAACGGAATCTACGAAGCCAGAATTGCACATATTTGGCTGTTCCAATATCGGGACAATAAACACCATTCACAATTTTAGCCCCTGTACTGTATCATCCCTAATAGATTCACTCATGTAGAACATTTACTATCTACGAAAATTTCTTTGGAAAGTAGTGCCCTCGTTTGAAACCCTAAAACACAAATTCTGTATTTAAATATACATTAAAGGACCATAGCAGACCCCGTACTTGCGGCATTATTTATATGTCCTTTTTAATCCTTATTCCACTTCTTGTTGTTTACTTACAAAAACATAATTTGCTTCTTGTATTATTTATGTTCATTTTAAATCTCTCCCTCCCCATAAAAAATCAACAAAATTAATTGAAACTAACTTTAATGAGTTTATATAAAATGCCATTGTTTTTGTTGTTGCTGTTGGTGTTATTATTTTCTTTGCTTTTCCTCCCTGATTTTATATTTATTTGTTTGTATTATTCCAACTCCCATTGTATTGTTCATTGTTTTTAATTTGTTATTTAATTTAGCATTGTACAGTAGCACTTAAAACAACTGACATTGTAAGTTGCTTTTTGTTTTTGTGTCAGACATTTGAAACCTTCCCTGCAAAGGAATGAAGTTCATGTTCTTCTTGACTTTAGTTTTTTTTCCATTCCTCCTTTAGTTTATGTGTTTCATGCACTGTTTTCATTGTGTATTTTCTTCTCTTTTCTGAAGTTGTAAACAATTTTCGGTTTCATTAGCTATCTTAAGATTTTTTTTTATTTTTCTTTACACAATGAATGGTTTTTCAGTTTTTTTTTTTTGTAAAATGAACTTTATTCATTAATTTTTGCCACTATAAAATTTTATGGATTTCTTTTTATCAACATTTTTTAGTCTGCTGTCTGTCAGTAAGTGAGAGAAAAAAGTAGAGTAGTTGTTTTCTTTCTTTACTGTTTTTTAATTTTCTGCAATTTGTAACTACAGAATTGAAAACTTGTAACAGACAAAACAGAACACCAACAACAAAATAAAAAGCGATTGCTGATAGTTTTCGTTTATTCTCAAGAATGCCGAAGGAGGTGAATGACCTTAAACACAGAAGACATTTTTAAGGACATAGAAGGTCCTTTCGTAAAAAAATTGTCTTAAATGGTCATTCATTTCCTCTGCTTTAGGGAACTGTACTGGATATAAAAGTTCTCCTAGAAGTTCTGTACCAGATTATTTGTCTATTGAAGACCTTAAAAAAGGGTTTTAGAATAATATAAAAAGGACTTTTGTTTATAGAAGACTACTGCATATTTAATGCGTATTAAAGTTCGGTTATAGAAAAAGTCTTTTTGTCTTTATGATTCCTTTAGAAGGACTAGTTTCTACGTAGAAGGTTGTCACAGAAAAGCCTCCTTAAATGGGGATTTCCTTATATGGGAATCCTGTATATAGTATCGTGGAATATCTTTAGAGTTTTTTGTTTAGTGAAGATATGAGGGGTGTGTTCCGGACATTCCTTCAATTCCTTTTAAAAGTCTTCAGTCTATAGACACCATTTCGAAGATCTTCTGAATCGAATATGGCGCGATCAAGCAATATAAAGCAAAACGAATGCAATTTGTCATTCCGAATTCTTAGTGTGTTCAAAAATTTATTCGTAGAAATTTTAGATATAGCTCCCATAATTTTTTGTGGCTCTAAATTGGCATTCAGGGTTCTTGGTGGGTGAAAACATTTCTTCACGCAGAATTGCCAATATTGGCCTATATTTCGACATATATCCCGTTTTGATAATCCAAGGCGTATATGTCCAGTTCCATTGTAGGTATTATATTTTCATAGTACTGGGCTCATATTCGAACCAATTTTTTGTCTTTCTGGGTTTTTAGAAGGTTCATTTTATGTACTTTGAAGATTCGAATGTCTTGTAATTTGGCATTCCCGATTTTTGTTTGGCGAAAAACTTATTGCCAGAAAATGTAAGCCTATGTTTTGACCTAGAACCCCATATATATATCCCGACCAATTTTAGATATTCTCGTGGTCTAACAGATATGAGTTTTATATTCCAAAACCTGACGGGATCTTAATATGGGACCATATAAAACAATTTTTTTGTTTTATATGGTGTTGGTTTATTGAAGGTCCTGTCCGATTTTTGTTTTCGTTTGGTATTTCGTGTCCTCAAAGTATATAAAACGTCCTGACTGACAATTTATCATGACGTAAATCCATACAAAGGTTCCCAACGATTTTAGGTATTTTGAATGGTCGTTTCATGATTGAGGTTATTAAATGAATTGTTTATGCTTTTCCTAATTTTCTCCGCGGAAGGTATGTGGAAATTCTTCTGTTTATGAAATTTTTTACAAGTCATTCTGCATATAAAAAATTCGCAGAAGTTGTTTGCCTGTGATAAAAGATTTTGCCTACAATTTGTTTTCTAGAAATCTTTCTGTCCATAAATTACATATAGGAGTTTTTCTGTCTATAGAAAATGCCTAGAGGGTCTACCATACTAATAGAGGACCAAGAAAATATTTGTGGGAGGTCTCATGGGTATAGAAGGCCAGATGAAGTATATTACGAGGGCAGTTCATATAGAAAAAGGTGTTCAAAAAAGACGCATCCGCAATTTTTTACAATGGAAAACCTCTTCTATATGAAGGAGTTCCCAGATCGAAACTAAATTTGACATGTGTTCATAACAGAGACAGAAGTTTCCAAAGCACTCAACTTTTTTCTGTTTATACCGCGCTTTTTTGCTAGGCTCCGAACTGTCTTCGTATAATGTCGTATGTTGATTTAATACCCGTGAAAGATCCTATGTCTCTAGAAATCTGCTGGAAGAAAATCTTCTGTTTATAGAAATCTTCTACCCGACTTTCTACCTATAAATGGCCCACACAAGTTGTTTGCCTGTAAACGTTTACAGGAGGTCTCATGGGTATAGAATATCAGATGAAGTATAGTATATGGTCGCATATTCATTGAATACCAGTAAAAGATCTTATATCTACCAAAGTCTGCTGAAAGGGTTTCTGTCAACTGAAGATCTCTAGAAGATATTAGGTCTATAGGTCTATGTCCACAAGTCCCTCAATATACCACTTCTAAAGAAGTTCTGTAAATTGTAATCTGGATATGCATTTAGAAGGTTATCTGTCTTGAGGATACCAGCCGAAGATTTTCAATAGAAGATCTATCGAAATTATTTCGTCTTTAGGCAAAATGGAGATGTTTTGTCTTATCTATGTAAAGTTATGCTGTCGTTAGAAGACCTATTTTGTCAAAAGAAGGCGTTAATGTGTTTTCCTGTCTGAAGACTGAATAAGTTCTTCTGTAAAGGACCAAAAATATAATTTTTTAACATTAGAAATCCTGCAGAAGGTCGTCAGTCTACAGAAAGCCTTTAGAAAGCCATCGATGATAGATCAGTAGAAGGCGTCTTAGAATGCCTGTAGAAGGTCTTCTGTCAATAAATGACCTTAAGCATTTACAAGATCTTAGGAAGTTTTTATGTTTCCTATTGACTCAGATTTTTTTATAAATATAACTTTTCGTCATGTGACATAGGTCGGAAGATATGTTGCTCATATCTTCCACCCGCATAAATTCTATATAGCCTGAACACCTTGCCGTTCAACTCGTTGGATCTCGCTCAAAAATAGTCTCATGTCTTTTGATGCTAGGAAATGAAAAAAACACGATTTTTAGAAGTTGGTCACAGTTGATCATTAACCGATCGAAACTACTTCTACTTCTGAAACTAACATCCGGAAATTTCATTTGGAGTGGAAACATTTCAGTAAATACTTGATAAAATTAATCTGCCTTATTTTCTAACTTATGGTTTGTGGTTAACAAATTTCCAAAATTTAAATCTCCAAAATTTAAATTTCCAAAAATCACATTTTATCTGTCCGCCATTTTATAGTATCATACCATAGCCAGGCATGTACTCTTTCGAATTCCGTTGGAATTTTTGGATTAAGATGTTCCAGTGAGGAGTTATCATGTCCGCCATCAAAAATGAGGACTATTCCTAAATTACAAAAAAGAAAACTACAAAAACAAAATGTTGTAGTTTCTTTTAAATCTTCAAATATATATGTGTAAAGCTCCAAACATCAACAAGCATTGCTATTCATTTGCCAGTCCATTGAAAATCTTGAACATTTAAAATCGAGAATGGGGTTGGGGGTCTCTTTAAACCATTTTTTTACTGGGCAATAGGATAGTGCTTCTTCACCATACACATATTTAAGTTTGTAGAAGCATTTTTGTCATAATAATCCATGTCGAAAGTTGTATTGTAAATAACACAACAGATTATCGTACGATGCAAACCGCTTATGCCGAAAAATGTCAAATTTCCAATGGAAATGTTTGAGGGTATCAGGCTATTTTGTTTTCAATTCCT
>NW_026888349.1:0-9743 GCF_032173495.1 Musca vetustissima
TACTTAAAAAGCTTAAGAACAACTATTATTATAAGCTTGTTCTCAAGTGGTATTGAGATTTGATTACTGAATGGTATGTTGGGTACATATTGTCACAATGTCATTTAATACACATATAATACTTCCGGCGGATATACCATATATGTCGTGTGACCGTAATACCAATGTTCTTTCATGTCGTTTTCATTTTTGAGGTTTGCAGCAGCAACAACAACAATGGCATTTACCATTCGAATATGGAGCCGCCTGACAACAATACAATATGTCCAAAAAATTACAGACAGTACCAAAAAATATGGCACGTGGATAATTTTTGGATGGGTAGAGGCAGTCCACAAAAACGTATAGAACTTCCAATATTAAGAATAAATATTGATTTTTCTTATTGTTGTTATTATTACTTTTGTCGTTGTTGTTATTGTTGTCACAGCCTGGTTCTCAACGCCATCACAAACATCATCATCATCAGTCATGTATTTTCCATTACAGCCCTTTTATGGTTCATTGCACTGCGGAAAAAATGTTACCAAGTGTTTTGGCCATAGCTTCAGTGTTCCCCCGAAATAACTTTGTTGTTGTTGTTGAAAGATTTGCTCGCTTGGATACACTTCATTTTATGTCCCGCCTTGGGTTTCCTCCCCCGCGCTGGTCTTCTGTACAATTCATTTGTTTTGTAATGTGTTTTGGTGTAGCCGCCACCATAAGGCGGATATATTAAATTTGTCAGTACGTATGAAATATTACGGAAAATATTTGTCGAACAACCCACAAATATAGATTAATGTAGAACTTTGAATATTTGAGCATATATTGCTACCACTTCTAGGATATTTGGTAGTGGAAATAGGTTATTTCGTCCCACATTTTCCTACATCCCACATTTATAGGCTCCCATAAATTTCTGGTGAAAAATATCCCTGCAGTAAATTTTCAATAGGCGTTCATATTAAAAATTTGTTTGATGTAGATCCCTGTGTTGACATATCTCCCATTTACTATATTTTTAAGATTTTAGACTCATTTTTAAAACTCATGAGGCTGTAGTTTGTTATTCAAGAATCTTGGAGGATGGAAAATATAACTTCAAAAAAATTGATACAGACCTACGATAGTTTTAGCAGTAGCAACAAAGCAAAGCAACTTTCATTTGGCATTCCTAGTTCTCACTGCATAACATATTATTTACTAAAAGGTTTTGGCATAACCCCCATATAAAACAACAACTCCATTCCGGATTATGGGTGAATAAAAAAAAAAATCGTTCCTGTAAAATTATCGATATAGTACACATCTGAAGCTTCAGCCACATTTTCATGTTAGTCGCATTGTCCCACCGATTGGCTGTAATTTGCCATTCCGGTTACTTGGAAGAAGAAAAGAGGTATATAGAAATATTCTACATAGATCTATAGTATTCCGCCCAATTCTCAGTATATTTAGTGAGTTAGCCAGATATTGGTGGGTTGTAATAAAAGTCGACATTGTCGTATGTCCCCCAATTTTCCATAATTTGGTATTCCAATATCATGGTGTTTACAAAAGCTTTACAGAAAACCAGTAAGGAAAGCAGTAAAGTCGGACTGGGCCGACTATATGATACCCTTCACCACTTTTGTACATATGTATCCTTACAAATGTATGTCAAAGTTCCTTCGAAGGAACATACTCATGTCTTTCTGCAACCTATGATAAATTTAAGTTTCATTCGGACAAACATTAGGAGTTTGGTGCACAATTTACCTTAAATCGGACGAAACTATATATGGGAGCTATATCTAAATCTGAACCGATTTTTTCGAAACTTGGCACACATCATTCTGGACCTAATTCAGTACTCTACTCCCAATTTCGTGCAAATCGAATGATATATAGGGACTTTGGTGCACCATTTACTTTAAATAGGACGAAACTATATATGGGAGCTATATCTAAATCCGAACCGATTTTCACGAAACTTAACACACATAATTCTAGACTTAATTCATTACGCTGTGCCAAATTTCGTCCAAATCGAAAGATATATAGGGACTTCGGTGCACCATTTACATGAAATCGGACGAAACTATATATGGGAGCTATATGTGAGTCTGGACTGATTTTCTTAAAACTTGGCAGACATCACTCTAGGCTCAATTCAGTACTCTATGCCAAATTTCATGCAAATCGAATGATATATAGGGCCTTTGGTGCACAATTTACCTTAAATCGGACGAAACTATATATGGGAGCTATATCTAAATCTGAACCGATTTTCTCGAAACTTGGCACACACCATTCTGCACCTAATTCAGTACTCTGTGCCAAATTTCGTGCAAATCGAATGATATATAGGGACTATGGTGCACCATTTACCTTAAATCGGACGAACCTATATATGGGAGCTATATCTAAATCTGAACCGATTTTTTCGAAACTAGGCAACCATCGTTCTGCACCTAATTCAGTACGATATGCCAAATTTCGTGCAAATCGAATGAAATATAGGGACTTTGGTGCACCATTTACCTTAAATCGGACGAAGCTATATATGGGAGCTATATCTAAATCTGAACCGATTTTCACGAAACTTAACATACATAATTCTAGACTTAATTCATTACGTTATGCCAAATTTCGTGCAAATCGACAGATATATAGGGACTTCGGTGCACCATTTATATGAAATCGGACGAAACAATATATTGGAGCTATATCTGAGTCTGGACCGATTTTCTTGAAACTTGGCAGATATCACTCTAGGCTCAATTCAGTACGGTATGCAAATTTCGTACAAATCGTAGGATATATTGGGACTTTGGTGCACCATTCACATTAAATAGGACGAAAATATATATGGGAACTATATCTAAATCTGGACCGATTTTCTCGAAACTTGGCAGACATCAGTACGTTGGCTCAATTCAGTACGTTATGCCAAATTTGTTGCAAATCGAAAGATTTATAGTGACTTTGGTGCACCAATTACCTGAAAGCGGACGAAAAAATATATGGGAGCTATATCTAAATTTGAACTGATTTTTCCCAATTTCAAAAGGGTTCGTCGTTGTACCAAACAAATGAGCTGTGCCAAATTTCATCCAAATCGGATGATAAATGCGACCTGTACTTTGTTTACAATTGAACACCAACAGACGGATGGACGGACGGACATGCATAAATCGACTCAGAAAGTGATGTAGCTGTGATTTTGCACTTCATGTTCATGGTGGGTAAAAACCACTTCGCCCGTTGTGCGCTTTATAAAGGCATCCATGTTAGAAGAACTCATCTGGAGACTTTGTCTTCCAAATCTGAACATCATATATTTTACAAGGTGAGTGTCAAATCAACCAAAAACTAAAGTGACAAATTTTTTATTGTATGGCGTAAAAATTCTCTTCAAGAAAAAACATTTTGGAAAATATTCAAGACTTAGAAATAGGTGTTGTTTATCTATAGTCTGTAAAAAGGGTGCAAATATCACGAAATATTGCCCAGGCTCAGAATATAGAACCGCCGAAAGTGTGCTTTTCGTGGTAGTTACCCATATGATACCCTTATGGTCGGCCCCGTCCGACTATACTGCTCCGCTCACTGGTTTCGTCCTATGGTCATCTTTCCGATCGAGATGATACTATTTAGAGAACCATCTCTTGTATGCTCTCAAAGTGGTGAAGGATATTACATATTCGACCCCGTCCGACTTTTCTTCTGCCCTTACTGATTTTTTTCTGCTTTAAGTCTCCGTTTCTCTTCAATATCCTTTCATTCATTGTTTATCGTCCTTGGCTTTGTCGTTCGTTGTTTGCACAATTCTTAAATATGTTTTCCTTCATGCTGCTTTTGGTCGAGGGGTACAACAAAATGGAAAAAACCGAAACGAAATCAAAGCTGAAAGCCAATCGAACTTTCAATTTCGTTTTCATGATTTGTTTGATTGGTGTTGTGCCTACGTATTTTTGTCAGTGTCTGTGTGTGTTTATTTATCACAAAGTATTGTAGAATCCTAGTGTTTATGTGCCGGAACAACACATTTAGTTTCAATTTCTGTGCTCTTTCTTCTTCATTTCGATTTCAAATTGTTTGCCGTGTCCCCTTTTCCATTTTTGTTACCCTTGGCCAAGATTTCATATTTTTGTAACCAAGTGAAAGTTTCGTAAGTAATTTTAAACAAGAAAAGGACACTGTATAAAATATGTTGTCTTCAACATGTCAGCCCATCACTTGACATTTGACCTGCATTTCAACTCCGCTACAGTTGAACAGCGTTTGACCCATAAACATATTTTTGTTGTGTTTTGCCGTAGGGAATGAAATTTTAGTTTTTTTGAGCCATTTTTTCTAAATGTATCAAAGGTGGTGTGATATGGTAAAGGATGTGTTAAGTGATGATTTGTGTTGTAGAAAAAAGGGGACATTTTAAAGAAGAACAAATAAAATTTTGATTAAATTTGTGAGGACTACTTTGGCACTCGACATGTGGAAAACAAATAGTTCGCAGGCGCTGTTGGTGAATAAAGAATTTAATTTTCACAGCCATAACTTTAATTTTGCAGGGAATTTTGAAGTAGAAACGGCAGGTCGGATATATACTGAAATTTCGGAGAATTTACAACCCCACTTGGAATTTTAATGTCTGTGCAATAATATATGGTGGGGTACATTGCTTTTAAACGTTTTAACAGTATCTGCTGTCAAAGCAAATCATTGATAATTTTCTTTATTAATGTGCAGGAATGAAAGCAAGTAATTGGAAACCAAGTCAGTTCCTCTTCGTTTGTAAAGTTCCATAATTAGTCATCAGTAACAAAAATTTTTTTGAAGCTCCGAAGTCGTTCCATTTCAAATTTCTTCACACCATCCACTTAACCCAACGGGAATAAAAACGATTGGAAATTTATGTGGGATCAATGCAGAACAAACTATTAACGGGAAGGCGTTCACGCAATATCGAAAATATTCTGGTTGATAAAATGTCCAAGGATGCCTTCAACTCACGGCATGTCATATATATACTACCCTAACCGCAAAAGGTAAATAAATTAAAAAATTAAAATTTTAGTTTTAAATTTCTCTTCCTCCCACAAAAATGGTCCGAATTAAACAAAATCACACTTATTTGAAAAATAATTGTGTTTAAAAATAATAAGAATTGAGATAATTAAAAATATTTTTTTACCGTAACATGTTCCTACGATATAAATAAACTTAATTATTCCGATGTGTTACAAACGGAAAAACAAAATTAATATACCCTGCATACTATGGTGGTGGGTATAAAAAGGGTGTTATATGGGGACTACCCCAAAAAGGGGGCGAATATTAATAATTTTTGGTAGTAGGATTTGTTACCATATACGACTACAAAATACCAAATTGTAGCAAATTCGGTTGAAAACGCGCTCAAGAACCCCAAACTACCGAAAATTGGGATACCCTTATATGGGGGCTATCTGAAAAAATGGACCTATATTCATAATTTTTCGTGGATTAAACTACAGCAAAATCCCCAAAATACTGAACATTATTTATATTTTTTTTTTTTGAGACATTTAGTACCCAATAAGAACCCAATGTAGCAAATTTCAGCGAATTCGGTAGAAAAACGAGCTCAAGAACCCCAAAATATCGAAAATTGGGTGGTACCCTTATAAGGGAGCTATGCCTAAACGTGGACCGATAAAGCCCATCTTCGAAAATGACCTGCTCGAATGTTACGCTGATCAAGAATATATATACTTTATAGGGTCGGAAATTATTATTTCGATGAGTTACAAACGGAAAAACAAAATTAATGTACCCTCCATACTATGGTGGAGGGTATACAAAGGGGGTTATATAGGGAATACCCCTACATATGGGCGAACATTAATAATTTTTGGGAGGGAGGTGTGTTACCATATACGACTACAAAAAACCAAATTACAAAGAATATGGCTGAAAAACGCACTCAATATCCCCAAAAATTGGGGGGTACCCTTATATGGGGGCTATCCGAAAAAATTGACCTATATTTATAATATTTAGTAGGGCGAGTTGCTACCCAGTAAGAACTCAACGTACCAAATTTCGGTATTTTAGACAGGTTTTCTAAACAAATTTAATTTGATGATCATTTGATGACAAAATATGCCATGGCTTAGGCCGACATTTATGATTGTCCCGAATATTGCAGATATTTTAAAGGTCATCCTTATAGTGAAGAAAATAAAATGATCGGCCAGTATGAATTTAAGGACAGTTTCACTCGTTTAAAATTGCATTTTTCCATAAATTTTAAAAAAAATGCTTTAATATTCTGTTTTATTACAAATATATTATTTCAGAAAAAATTGTCACAAGGTTAATTTTTTTTCACAAATATTGAACCAGTAAGGAAAGAAGTAAAGTCGGACGGGGCCGACTATATGATACCCTTCACCACTTTGGGTATATTCAACAGATGATTCATAACAGACGTCGAATTTTTGAAGGTCCATTAACATGAAAATGGATCCATAAACATGTCATTCTGCAACCTACACTAAATTTTTCATTTGGTCAGATATAGATAGGGTTGCTTCTTCCAATGGGACAAAATTATATAAAGCAATGTAAAGGATATATATATATATATGCTATATCGAAATCTAAACCGATTTCATTGAAATTTGTCACAGGTTAAGTTATATGCATTATGTACTTAAAATCAGGAGAAAATATATATAGGAGCACTATCCACATCTGAACAGATTTCAAAACATTCCACACGCTAGGTTATATTAACTTCAGTACGTTGTGCAAAATTTTTCGTCAATCGGTCTACCTTTGGGTCTATGGTGAACCATTTACTTAAAATCGGACGAAACCATATATGGGTACTATATCTAAATTTGAACCGATTCTTATTATACTTAGCACACGGTACGCTATACTAAATTGAGTACATTGTGCAAAAGTTTGTAGCATACGGCCCAACTTTTGGGTCTTTGGTGCGCCTTTTACTTAAAAACTGACGAAACAATATATAGGAGCTATATCTAAATCTAAACTGATTTCAACTAAACTTGCCACAAGGTATGTTATAGTAACTTCAGTAAGTAGTGCAAAATTTTGTGCCGATTGGATCCACATAGACGAAGCATTTATATCCAAATTCTAGGTTATACTAACTTCACTACATTGTGCAAAATTTGTGTCAATTATGTGTAAAATTGGACGAAAATATACTTGTAGAAGCTATATAAAACTCTGAACCGATTACAATGAGACTTGTCAGAGATTAACTTATATTAACTAACTAAATATGGACCGATTTTCAGGAAACTTAACACACATCATTCTAGACCTAATTCATTACGATATGCCAAATTTCGTGCAAATCGAAAAATATATAGGGACTTTGGTGCACCATTTACATGAAATCGGACGAAACTATATATGGGAGCTATATGTAAATCTGGACCGATTTTCAGGAAACATAACACACATCATTCTAGACCTAATTCATTGTACTATGCCAAGTTTCGCGCAAATCGAAAGATATATGGGGACTTTGTTATACCATTTTCATTAAATCGGACGAAAATATATATGGGAGCCAGGGATGGTCCATGCGACGAATTTTTAGGATTTCGACTGTCAAAAAGGTGTAAACGTCGAAAACGTCATATACCTGTATAAAATGTAATAAATGTAGTAAACGTCATTTATTTCAATATTATCAGAATATAAAGTTATTTTCAAGAATATATAATATTTTTACATATATCTGACTATTCCTTGCTAGGACTGATAAAAATTTCTAAATTCTTTTGGGAAGAAAATTTTCAAATTTTTTATGGATTTGAGTAAGCATGCGTAATTTCAAAATTCATGAATGGAAATAGCTATTTTGTCAAAAACCTAATGGATTTGGGTAGGTTTCCGACGTTTCTGACGTATGTATTATACGTCGGAAATGTATGTCATTTACGTCACTGTTTCTGACAGGCCATCTCTGATGGGAGCTATATCCAAATCTGGACCGATTTTCACGAAACTTGGCAGGCATCACATTAGGCCTAATTCAGTACGTTGTGCCAAATTTCGTGCAAATCGAAAGATATATAGGGACTTTGGTGCACCATTTGCATAAAATCGGACGAAACTATATATGGGAGCTATATCTAAATCTGGACCGATTTTCACGAAACTTGGCAGACATCACATTAGGCCTAATTCGGTACGTTGTGCCAAATTTCGTGGTGCACCATTTGCATAAAATCGGACGAAATTATATATGGGAGCTACATCTAAATCTATACCAATTTTCACGAAACTTGGCAGACATCACATTAGGCCTAATTCAGTACGTTATGCCAAATTTCGTGCTAATCGAAAGATATGTAGGGACTTTGGTGCACCATCTGCATAAAATCGGACGAAAATATATGGGAGCTATATCTAAATCTGAACAGATTTTCACGAAATTTGGCAGACATCACATTAGGCCTAATTCAGTACGTTATGCCAAATTTCGTGTAAATCGAAAGATATATAGGGATTTAGGTGCACCATTTGCATAAAATCGGACGAAATTATATATGGGAGCTACATCTAAATCTATACCAATTTTCACGAAACTTGGCAGACATCACATTAGGCCTAATTCAGTACGTTATGCCAAATTTCGTGCTAATCGAAAGATATGTAGGGACTTTGGTGCACCATTTACATAAAATCGGACGAAACTATATAGCTATATCTAAATCTGAACAGATTTTCACGAAATTTGGCAGACATCACATTAGGCCTAATTCAGTACGTTATGCCAAATTTCGTGTAAATCGAAAGATATATAGGGATTTAGGTGCGCCATTTGCATAAAATCGGACGAAATTATATATGGGAGCTACATCTAAATCTATACCAATTTTCACGAAACTTGGCAGACATCACATTAGGCCTAATTCAGTACGTTATGCCAAATTTCGTGTAAATCGAAAGATGTATAGGGGCTTTGGTGCGCCATTTGCATAAAATCGGACGAAACTATATATGGGAGCTATATCTAAATCTGGACAGATTTTCACGGAACTTGGCAGACATCTCTCTAGTCTCAATTCAGTACGTTGTGCCAAATTTCGTGCAAATCGAAAGATATTTAGGGACTATATGGGAGCTATATCTAAATCTGAACCTATTTTTCCCAATTTCAATAGGGTTCATCCTTGGGCTAAATAAATGATCTGTGCCAAGTTTCATCCAATTCGAATCAAAAATGCGACCTGTACTTTGTTTACAATTTAACATGGACAGACAGACAGACGGACGGACATGCATAAATCGACTTAAAAAGTGATTCTATGCATATTCTCAAAAGGAACCATGTGTCTATCTCGTTTCCTTTTGCCTGTTACAAACATATGCACAAAGACATAATACCCTGTACCACAGTGTTGGTGAAGAGTATAAAAATAAATATTTTTCTCAAAACAACTGTTATTTAAAGTACCACGGATGAATTCAGGTGAAAGCGATTACAAGTTTATAAAAAATACTTTTTTCTTCAATGAAATATAAATACAGTGGAATCTTCATAAATGGCCATGTATTGGGTCCAGCAAAGCTTTAACCCAATAATTTATATAATTATACGATTCCAAAAAGTAGATCCGCTCTCATACAATTGTCATTACGAACTACCCGGAACCTACTGTATATAGTAGACAAACTTTTCTCTTTAGAATAAATATTTAAATAAATAAGAAAACAAATGAAATGAAGACTTCAAAAAAATATGA
>NW_026888350.1:0-96859 GCF_032173495.1 Musca vetustissima
ATGATACCCTTCACCACTTTGGCATATTCAACAGATGATAGAATCCTAACATAAGTCGAATTTTTGAAGGACCATTAACATGAAAATGGATCCATAAACATGTCATTCTGCCACCTGTACTAAGTTTTTCATTTGGTCAGATATAGGGTTGTTTCTTATATTATCGTAACTTATAAGATAGTAGTGCAATATTTTGTCCATTGGACCCACCTTGTTGAAGCATTTATATCCTACATCTAGGTTATATAACTTCAGTACGTTGTGCAAAATTTTGTCAATTTCGTTAAATCGGACGAAAATGTATATGTAGAAGCTATATCTGAACCGATTCCAATAAGAGTACTTTGGCAGAGATTAACTACAGTTCATGGTACAAAATTGTGTGGCAATAGGACATAAAATCGGAAGAAAAATAAATATATATCTTAAGACACATCATTCTAGACTTAATTCAGTACCCCATGCAAAATTTAGTGCAAATAGAAAAATTGGTGTAGCATTTGCATAAAATCAGGCAAAAATATATATGGGTGCTATAGGACAGATTTCACGAAACTTAACACACATCATCCCAGAATCTAATTCATTACACTATGCCAAATTTCAGAACTTAATGCCAAATTTCATGCAAATCAGAAGATATATAGGGACTTTGGTGCCCAATTTCTGTTAAAAGGGACGAAACTGTAAACTATATCTAAATCTGAACCGATTTTCTATCAGGTTCGTTCTTATGCCAAATAAATGAGCTGTGCCAAATTTCATCGAAATTGGATCATAAATCGACCTGTACTTGTTAACAAAAATACATGGACGGACGGAAGGACAGACGGGCATGCGTAAAACAACTCGAGAAAGTGATTTACTGCATTATCTCAAAAGGAACCATGGGTATATCTCGATTCCTTTTGCCTGTTTAAAACATATTTATGCATTTGTCCTTCTAGATTTAATTCAGGACGCTATACAATATTTGGTCTGGATCGATATTGTTTAAAAGGAACCGATTTATAAAAAAGTTCTTAATTCAGTACGAGGTGTAAAATTTTGGCTCAATCGACAAACACTGTGAGTTGGGTTCAATTTCAATTCGAGACTTAATTCAGAACGCTATACAAATTTTGTATCAATCAAACATATATTGGGGGTTTGGTGCATATCAATATGTTCTTAATTCAGTACCAGGTGTAAAATTTTGGCTCAATCGGGCAAACATTGGCAATTGGGTTAAATTTCAATAAGATTCGTCTTTTGGGCCTAATAACTAGGCTGCACCAGTGTGTAGAAGGGTATAAAAGTTCATATTGAAAACGTCGCAATCCGGACTCAGTTTTGTTGTTGAGTAGAAAACTTATTCGCAGAAATGTGTCTGTCACGTTTACCCACTCTCATGGTTATAGGAGAATTTTTCAACCGAAAATTTTGCCATAGGAGATTTTTACCCCTCATAGCCCCAGAAGAAGTTCAGGTGGGCTAAAAAACTTATTTGTAGAAAAGGTTCAATATGTGTATGTCCATATTTTGACAAAGCCCCTATATAATATTCTCGCTGCATTTTCAGTATTTCGATGAAGAGTTTTCAACCGAAGTGGCTACAATATGGCGTTATGGTATTACGGTATATCCCCCATTTTTGAGATTTTCCTCCATTCGATGTAGAGTTTTCCAACCGAAGTGGCTACAATATGGTGTTATGGTATTACGGTATATCCCCCATTTTTCAGATTTACGATTATATGGGGCTACCTTAAAAGTCGGGCAATGTTAATCAATTTTAGTATGATACTTTTCTACCGAATATTAGGGGGGTTTCGTTATGTGGGGCTACCTTGAAAAGTGTGCCGATATATCCATGTGCTCTATGAACCAACCTAGAAGTAGTAAAGTATACGCATAATTTCAGAGATATATGTTAAATATTACGAGTGGTCATGGCTAAATAGAAAAGTATTTTTATTCTGATCGATATCATTGACCACAAGACAAGTTCCACTGTTATTGACTTTAAATTTTTGGAGACATTTTAAAAATAATAGAATATTTATATAAATGACCAAGTTGTAGAAGCAAACACGACGAAAATTTTATGCAATCTTTGGTGCATCATTGACATGGAATCCAACGAAATTATACATATGATCCGTATCCAATGTGAATCGTGCAGGTCCCAATATTGCCAACAATATAACATAGTTTTAAATAATAAGGAGATCAGTCAAATCAGTCAAATTTTCAATGCAATTATACAAATCGATTGAATTTAGTTCCCACCACATACACCACCATCCGATATATATTGTCGGCCAACGAAATCACATAAAAATTTAATACCCAATATAGGGTACAACTAAAAAATTAATAACAAAAGACAAAACTTTAATTCCCTTCGACATCGACTAATAGCTACTGTCAGACCATTCGTTCATCATCAAAGTTAGCCAATTATAATGTTAAATTGATTTTAAATTAAACTAATTATACAGTTCATAGTCATATCTAATATGGCATACGAAGAAGAAGAAGAAGAAGGCGAAAAAAATAATTCACAAGCCATAAATATATTAAGCCGCAAACTTGAATACATATCAAATTTTCACACACCATAAATAAAACAAAGGCATGAATTTTTATATTTGCTAATTTGCATTTCGATTTTTTTTTGGGAAAAGAAACCTATTGATTTATTCGAAAAACAAATTGCCTAATAATTTTATGGTACTCAAAGGCAGACGTTCCCAAATGAACTTTTTTAATAAAAAAAAATATTTTTAATTTTTTTATTTCGAATTTTTTATGCAAATTTCCCTTGGAATTCTTTGTTTCGCTTGTTTAAGTGATTATTAAGGCATATATCATCGTTTCAAATCGTTTGACACTAAGCTTAGGTCTATCATGAAATTTTTGATTATCGTCGACATAGTTATTAGTTATTGTTGTTGTTCTTGTTATTTTATTTATTTTTTTATATTTTGTTTAATTTAAAAAGACAGACAGTGATTTGAAAAAAGCCCCCTTTTGTAAGTGTTGAAGTTAATGCCATGCCATTAATAATTCGTTTAAAAAGGGCTTTTGTTTTCGAATTTGAGACCATGGCAAACCATGTCATCGTTTTGTAAGTTCCATTTAAAGTCAACCTGCTTTTCGAACCTCAGACACACAACTCATAACGAAGTGCATCTGCATAACAAACTAATTTAAAAACTTATTTGACGTCGTCGTCTTCTTCATCTTCTTGTTTGGTTTCTCCGCCTCTCCCTCTAATGCATTTCGCTTTCAGTTTGTTTTAACCTTTAAATGTTCATGTAATTATTACTTAATATTATTTCGAAAAAAAAACACAATTCTTTTTTCTTTCTTCCACCTGTCTTTTGTATGTTTGTGTTTTTTTTCTTAAGTTTGCTTTTGAAATCAGTCGTTATTTAAATTTCCTCTTTTCTGATCCTATTCAGTGAACTCTGTTTAACTTAGATTAAGAACAGTAAAACACCAGGAAAAAACTTTCCTTCTCTAATTTGTTTAAATATTCGTTTTCGGCTTTATTTTTTATAAGTTTATATTTTTTTGTATTCGTGTGTTTGGCCTTTTAGATAGAGTCTTTTTTTTTTGTTTTCCATCTCTTCTTTTTGGATTATATAAAAGGATTTAGTTGTGAAGCAAACACAAAACTTTTTTAGGTGAAGGACATGTTCAGTGATAAAAATACGAGGGATGGTATAGTAGACCCCTATAATACATTTAATCTATAATCCATTGGATGGTTTGGATTAACCCTGTAGCCGCAAGTCCAACGTATTTACTGCAACCGAATTCAAAAAAGCATTACACGCGTATTTCAAGACTCTATTCAATATGCCAAACCAAATATCATGCAAATCGAACCGGATGTATGGTGCACCTTTAAAATACAATCGGACGAATGAATATATGGGAGTTTTTATGTCTAAATCTGAGCCGAATTCAACAAACATTACCACAAAACATTCTAGTCTAAATTTACATAAAATCAGACGAAACAAAAGTGACAGTCGGTGTTGTCTTCACTCTATGGTTTGCGGAGCAGGTCTTCGGAATTATACACAGGTTTTATTGTTCGTTTTACATAACGTATATGTTTAAATAAAGATGTTTTGGGTTATATACTGATCAATTATATAATATTGGACCTTTTTGTAGGAAGTACCAGATGAGGAGGCAGACGGGTCCCCTTTGTGGGTGAAGTACCTGAAGGAGCGGATCAATGGGTCTCATTTTCGCACTTGATCTAGACTTGGTGAAGATAACCGTTGTGCAAAGCTTGGTTCAAATCACCTGATAGAATTTAAAAATATTAAAAATGTTGACCCTTTGTGGGGAGGCGTGCACCAATGAGTTCCATCTTCCTACTTGGTAAAGAGATCCTGCAAAGTTTCGTTAAAATCGGATAGTCCGTTTGCATGTTACTATAAAAATGTATTTTTAGCAAAATGTTTACCATTTTGTGGGGGAGGTACCAGAAGGAGTGGACCGATATTCCCCATCTTCGAACTTAAACTGTGTTTGGAAGAAATATTAAAATGTGCAAAGTTTGGATGAAATCGGTTACTCCCTTAGCGGGTTATACTGCGCACCAGCCAGACAAACGGACAACATAAGATTAAATCGACTCCAAATTTTCTGAAACGTATTTGGTCCAATGAAACATGGGATCTAAAACCAATATTTCGATGAGGCAAGTTTTCACAATATCAATATGTATATAACCTCATTAGCCACAAGGCTGAAGAGATATATCTAAGCCTGAAACGATTTCAACAATATGCAACACTGTGCAAAATTGCGTCTCAATCGAAAAACCAGTAAGGAAAATAGTAAAGTCGGACGGGGCCGACTATATAATACCCTTCACCACTTTAGCTATATACATCAGATGGAAAACAGACCTCGCATTTTTGAAAGACATTAACAGGAAATTAAACATGTCATTCTGCAACCTATACTAAATTTTGATTAGATATAATAATAATATTAGTATGGAGATTTGTTACCATATTCGGTTGAAAAACCGGATCAAGAACCCAAAATACCGAAATTTGGGGGTATCCTTATATGGGAGCTAAACGTGAACCGATATCTTCATACTTGATCTGCTGCAGACGAAAAACAAACCTATGCAAAATTTCAGCACCCTATCACAATTCTTTCAGAAGAAAGATGTCTAGATCATCTTAGAATTTTACCCTGATCAAGAATATATATACTTTATAGGGTCGGAAATGAATATTTCGATGTGATACAAACGGGATGAGAAAATTAATATACCTTCCACCATAATATGGTGGTGGGTATAAAAATTATATTGGGTCAAAAGGGTAAATACACCTATGGCGTAAATACACCTATGGACACCTATTTTGTTGTTTTGAGTTATTATGCAAAAAAATTCAATACAATTATATTTTCGGTTTTTTAATAAGCCCCATTTTTAAACCGCTTCATTTGACGTTATTTTTGAGATGATTTTTAGTTGACTTCGATCTAAAGAGTTGGCGTTTTCTCGATGCTGGGGGAATTGAAGTTGTTTCTCATCGAAATTTTAATACGCTTTACTATAAGGGGATGTATTATTGAATTTTTCTTTGTATTTGCAAAATTTACAAATAATCACAGGAGACCACGTATATTCTTGATCCGAATAAAATTCTATGTCGATTTAGTCATGCCAGCCTGTCTGTTAAAATCGTATAGAGCTCGCAATATTTTAGGTCCGTTTAGTATTTTGAATTCCTATTGGATATAAAATTTGGCCCACCCAAAATTGTTTTGTATTACTTACTAACTAATATGACCTGAATATTAGTTAGGTGTGGAAATGCACTACATTCGACGGTTATTAAACACCTTACATTTTTTTAAACAAACACTATTATTAATTTTAAATTCTTGTGAAAAAATGTATTAGATTACCCTAGAATTTCTACATCTTTCCCACGAAACGGCACCAAACCCTTTAATTTTGCTAAAGTAAACAACGAAAGGGTTAATATCTACGTTTAACTACTGTTAATAGCTGTATTGGAATTCCGCAACTAACTAACTAAATAAATCAAAATTTGTAAAAAAACATATTTACCCTGCACATTAGAAATTCTTGACAATACATAAAAATTGCTGATAACAACATTTCTACCCTTTCCTACATTCCGCAATTAACATACGTATCTCTGCGAAGGTTAAAACTTATAAACGTTACCTTAATGATGTTAAATTTTAGGGTCATTTTTATAAATTTGTTTTGTGTTTTTTCTACTTCTTTCGGTTTTAGTTTGCTTATTGGTGTGTTCCTTAGTCAAAAAGTCCCCCACATCCCTCATTGGCCATTATTGGCATACCATTTTGGTCAAGATGAAAAAGTGTAAATTTTGCAACACACACACATTTTTGTGTCGAATAGAAGCGTTAAAACTAGGAGGGCAAATTTTTCGGTTGTGTAGTTGTGTGGAGCGTAGAAAAGAAAACCCTTACTTAAATCGGTCAGTTTTCCCTCAACGCGCTCTCTTTCTGGCCGTTCTGGCTTTTAACTTTTAGTTTTGTATAGTAGTTGCTGTCATCTTGGCCATGGTCTTTTGTCTAGAGTTGTGCACTATGCATGACACTGACTTTAGTGTTCTGGGTTTTATTCTTCTTCTTCTTCTTCTTTGTGTTGTTGTAGTTGTTTTCCATGTTTTTGGGAAAATTCATAGTTGTCCGTGCTGTAGATGAAGGGCAGGTGTTAAAACGAGAAATTCCCTAACAAAGATGCATGGATGTGTGTGTGTGCGTGTGTTTGTGTGCTTAGAAGAGTGTTTTATCCATCTCAAATTTTGTTTCTGTGTGTGTTTGTCTATCATTATTTCTTTTCTTTCTTTCTGTTTTTGTTTTCCTTGTTTGACATTTGTTCTTTTCGTTCTTTATTCCAAAAAACCGGCCACAAAAAGGTCAGAATTCCTTTCAGATCCATTTTCTGGCGCTGTTCTCCTGCTTCTGCTGTTGTTGTTATTATTCTTCATCTGTAATTCTACTTGAACGCTCCTGATAAGCCCCGAATGTCAGGTAGCTGGAAAACAACAAGAAGAATTATTTGCTCTCTTAATGAAACAGGTAGAGAAAAATAGAAGTTAGTGTTGTGTGGTAATAGTAGTATTCTTGTATAGCCACCTCTACCTGTAGTGCAGGGGGATGTCAGTATATTAAATATTTAACTACATTAATTGGTCAATTTTCACATCTATGGGGTTGGAAAATTTTCCAAAAACAATTTTGTTGTTTTTGTTCGAAAAATTGAAATATTAAATTTCAGGAAATAAGAATTACTATTTATGAGACAATATGAAATGACAGAATAAGTGCACATTTTTTGTTAGTCGGCCGGCCAGTGGTCAGGTGTGAGATGGTGACCATAAAATGTGACAAACAGGTGATGTTTCTTTTTGTGTAAAGGATAGCCGCTAGTCGGTGATTAGCGTTTTGACCTGTAACTAAAAGTCAGCATTTTTCTGGCGACATTTTATAGTTGTTGTATAAAGACATAGACCCATGGTTCCTTTTGAGAATATGCATAGAATCACTTTCTAAGTCGATTTATGCATGTCCGCCCGTCCGTCTGTCTGTCCACGTTAAATTGTAAACAATGTATGATCCGAATTGGATGAAATTTGGCACAGCTCATTTGCATTTATGATCCGAATTGGATGAAATTTGGCACAGCTCATTTGTTTGGTCCAAGGACGAACCCCATCGAAATTGGGAAAAATCGGTTCAGATTTAGATATAGCTCCCATATATATTTTCGACCGATTTAAGGTAAATGATGCACCAAAGTCCCTATATATCTTTCGATTTAAACGAAATTTAGCACAGCGTAATGAATAAGGTCACGAATGATGTGTACCAAGTTTCGTGAAAATCGGTTTAGATTTAGATATAGCTCCCATATATATCTTCGTTTTATTTAAGGTAAATGGTGCACCAAAATCCCATATGTCTTTCGATTTGCACGAAATTTGGCACACCGTACTAAATTAAGTCTAGAATGATATATGCAAAGTTCCGTGGAAATCCGTTCAGATTTTGATATAGCTTCCATATATAACTTCGCCCGATTTTAGGTAAATAGTCCCCTGGAAATCTTTTGATTTGCACGAATTTTGGCATAGTGTACTGAATTTAGTCTAGAATTATGTGTGAAAAGTTTTGAGAAAATCGGTTCAGATTTAGATATAGCTTCTATATATAGTTTCGCCCGATTTCAAGTAAAAAGTCCACTAAAGTCCTTGGAAATCTTTTGACTTGCACGAAATTTGGCACAGCGTAATGCATAAGGTCTAGAATGATGTTTGCTAAGTTTCGTGAAAATCGGTTCAGATTTAGATTTAGCTCCCATATATATCTTCGTCCGATTTAAGGTTAATTGTGTACCAAAGTCCCTATATATCTTTCGATTTGCACGAAATTTGGCACAGCGTACTAAATTAAGTATAGAATGATGTGTTCAATGTTTCGTGAAAATCGGTTCAGATTCAGATATAGCTCCCATTATAGCTTCGACCGATTTTAGGTAAATAGTCCACTAAAGTCCCTGAAAATCTTTTGATGTGCACGAAATTTGGCACAGAGTTATGAATAAGATCGAAAATGATGTCTGCCAAGTTTCATCCGAAGACCCTATATGAAGTCTAGAATGATGTTGTGAAGCTTCGTGAAAAGATATAAATTAGTCTCTGGCAAGTTTTTCTGAAATCGGTTCAGATATAGATTTATAACATAACGCGTCGTCTGTTTGGATACATATGTAAAATATACCCAAAGTGGTGAAGGATATCATATAGTCGGCCCGGTCCGACTTTACTACTTTCCTTACTGGTTTTGTGATGCGAAGTGTATGAAATTTGAAAATCGGTTCATATTTAGATTTATGTAATTTAGGCAGCACGCTTTCAAACCGATCCAACATATAGGTCTTATATATAACATTGCTCGATTTTATACAAATGGTACACTAGGTGCCCAGGGGACCTAAAATGTGTGTAAGGCAGCATTATTTCAATATATTGCAATCTTTTGGGATTGACAACCTGTCCCTTACGTTTTTAATAAATTAATATTTTCCTTATCGCGTACAATACAATAAGTATTAATTTCGACACGGTCGAACATATATTTTGAGATATTTTAATTTTATTTTGTTCAATACGTTGCCCCGATTTCCTTATTGGCATTGATAAGCCTATGTTATATTTAGAATAAACGTAGGAAATAAATAAATGGGTCTTCGAATATTTGCAATACTATCTATATTAACGAAATTAAAGTCTGCATATAAACCAGCGAGCGGAGCTTCATATAAACCAGGTTGAACGGGGCCAACTGCTAAATATTGGCCTATCTTCATAAATAAGTCAAGACTATTCTTTGGCCCAATTCGCTTCCTCGTGTAAAATTTTGTGATGTTCGGTTCATAATTGTGACATCTAGAGAGATCAGAGAAACAGACAAAAATATAGTCCATTTCATCCACTAAATATTAACCGCTCATTGCCAAAAACAATTGGGGTCTTCTTTGGTCTGAACCGAACCTACATGCACAATTTCGTAACGTTTGGTCCATAAATGCTGTATCGTGTTTACAAATTATAATGGACAGACGGACGGAGGGACACACATGTCAAGATCGACTTAGCTAGTCGATATATGATAATCGGTATAGGTGGGTCTAGGACCGATATTCTGCGACATTACACACTTCTGAGGCCACAAAAAGCTATAAGGATGGAAAACAAGCACACGAACTCGAGATAGTAGGAGGATATGTTTTACAAACAGTAAGAACACCAGAAAAGTCGGGCGGAGGCGACTATATAATACTCTTCGCCACATTGGGTATATTCAAGAGATGAGTCCAAACAAACTACATATATTATTTGTATCTATATATTAACCGACTTAAGGGCTTTCATATGAACTTCGCTCAAACATTTTTTTGGGGAAAAAGGATATTTTTGACCACAAACTGACTAATTTTTAAGTAAAAACTTAACACACGAGCTATGGCAGGGACAGATTTTAACTTCAAAGCCACGAAAATCCCCATGTACATGCATAACAACATAAATCGACGAAAATATATATGTGGTCTATATCTAAGTCTGAACCTACTTTCACGAAACTTAGCACATACCATTCGAGAGATATGTAGAGACTTTATATCCCCATTTACCCTCGAAACTTAACACACACCATTCTAGACTCAATTGACTACACCGTGCCAAATTTCGTGCAAGCCGAAAGATATATAGGGACTTTGGTGTCTCATTTACCTTAAATCGGACGAAAATATATATGTATAGGAGTTATATATATAAATCTAAACCGATTTTTTTGAAACTTAACACACATTATTTTAGGCACAACTCAGTACACTACGCAAAATTTCGTGCAAATCGAAAGATATATGTGGGCTTTGGTGCACCATTTTCATAAAATCGGACAAAACTATATATGGGAGCTATATCTAAATCTGAACCGATTTTCTCGAAACTTAGCACACGTCATTCTAGACTTTGTTCTGTACCCTGTGCCAAATTTCGTGCAAATCGAAAGATATTTAAAGACTTTTGTGCCTCATTTACCTTAAATCGGACGAAAATATATATAGGAGCTATATCTAAATCTGAATCGATTTTTACGAAACTTAACACACATCATTCTATACTTTGTTCTGTACGCTGTGCCAAATTTCGTGCAAATCGAAAGATATATAGGGACCTTGGTCATCACTCTAGACTTACGCCATGCCAAATTTCGTGCAAATCGAAAGATATATAGGGACATTCATGCAAAAAATAAATAAGTAAATAAAAATTCTACGGAGAAATATTATTACCGCAAGGAACCTGGATGGATCCTTTTATTTAAAATGTACATGTTTAAATTCCAGCAAATTCGGTTAAGGAACGAGTGCAAAAACCATAAAGTAGCGCAAATTTTGAGGGCTACCCCAAAACATGACCTAAATGCCATTAATCCTACAACTTCGCCCGTCACAATGTCGTAGCTCTTTGTACATATGTTTGTAACATGCCAAAGGAAACGAGGTAGACACATGGTTCCTTTTGAGAATATGCATAGACTCACTTTCTGCATAGAAACCCTATTGAAATTGGTGAAAATCCGTCCAGATTTAGATATAGCTCCCATATATATTTTTCGTCCGATATAGGCACCAAAGTCACTATATATCTTAGTGACTTGCACGAAATTTGGCAAAGCGTACTGAATTAAGTCTAGAATGATGTGTGCTAAGTTTCGTGAAAATCGGTTCAGATTTAGATATAGCTCCCATATATATTTCGTCCGAATTAAGGTAAATTGTGCACCAAAGTCCCCATATATCATTCGATTTGCACGAATTTTCGCATAGCGTACTGAATTAAGTCTAGTTCTAAGTTTCGTGAAAATCGGGTCAGATTTAAATATAGCTCATATATATTTTCGTCCGATTTAAGGAAAATGGGCCACCAAAGCCCCCATATATCTTGCGATTTGCACGAAATTGGGCATAGGGTACTAAATTAGGTTTAGAATTATGTGTGCTAAGCTTCGTGAAAATCGGTTCAGATTTAGATATAGCCCCCATATATATTTTCGTCCGATTTTGTGTAAATGGTGCACCAAAGTCCCTACATATCTTTCGATTTGCACGCAATTTGGTATAGCGCATTGAATTGAGTCTAGAATTCCATATGTTAAGTTTCGTGAAATAAAATTGACTTATACGGTTATAGTTCAAAGAAGTTCTATGGTATAGGTCTCAACGATCTATGCCATAAAGTAATCGTTTACAACCTATTTTCAATAAATATCGCTACCTTTATCGATGCTTCAACAAGCAAACGGATGGCCGCAATCTAATCACTTAATATATACAAGCATTTATTTGCGGAACCGTCACCTGAATTGGTATAAAATAGGGTTTAATATCGGAGTGGAAGCATGACTCCGTAGTCCTAGTCAAAAGTTCGTTGATAGTAAATAAATATGAATACTGAAAACTATCCCTTCTGATTTAGATTATGTCAGTTATTATAGATTAATGCTTTCCTTTCATGTCACATAAAATCACAGTCAATCAGTTGAGTATCGGAACATTATCTTATATTGAAGCCTGCTCAATATGTGTATGATGAGAAAGAACAAAGAAAATTTGCCATTAAAAAAGGTTTGAATTTTTTCCTATTCAACGCCTTTTTCAACCATTCAATCGAAACGTTGAAGGTTATTTTCTCTTTTTGTGTTTTTTTTTTATTGTCGGTTAAAGTCCACCAGAATATTATGCATATCATAGTTTTATATTTACGATACGTGTACGTTGGGTTTGCAGTGAATTTCTGCTTTTGATTCAATTTTGGATTTTGTTTGATTTTTTTATTGCGGTGTTGTTGTAGTTTGTTTAAGAGACCACATGAAGGTAAGTAACAATACACACAGAAGTAGGATGGATTGGTTGGTTGCTTGGTTGTTTGCTGGCTCGATGATTGCTTGGTTCACTTTAACTGTCAGTCAAAAACATTGTAGCTATGACTTGACTATGATTTTGAAAAGTTGCAACTGGCGTTTTACATGACTCGAAAGGTATACGGATTTCAGGGCGACTTTTGTTTCTTCCATTACATAGTGGTGAGTTCTAGGTTTAAGCTGCGGAAAGAGAAATGCAACCGAAAACATATTTTGCAAAATATTGTGGGAAACCTAAGGCACGCTTAGAGTTGGAATGACCCTTGAGTTAATATTCTTTAACAAATATAAGCTCTGAGTAGGGATGGTCTTTGAGAAAATATTCTTGAAAATCTACGCTTAGAATTCAGATGGCCCAACTCTGAGAGTAGCTAATAAAGTCTGAGTAATGTTTTTGGAATCGGTTCAGATTTATATATAAATCCTATGTATGATTCCAACCCATTTCGTGGAAAGGGTGCACCAAATAGGCAACATATGTCATTTTGCATAGCGTACGGAATTGGTTCTAGAGGGGCCTCTGTTAGTCTAATGAAATAAAATGTTTATAACTTCAAGGGACTTGGGAGCCTCTCTTGTGTATAGCCTCATAATATAGTCCGCTATATCCGACATTGGTGTTTCCTTTACTATTTTTATTATTTTATAATATATTTGAATTCACCCTTCCTTATTACAAAACCAGTAAGGAAAGTAGTAAAGTCGGACTGGACCGACTATATCGTACCCTTCACCACTTTGGGTGTATTCAACAGATGAATCCTGACAGACGTCGCATTTTAAAATACCAGTAAAATGAAATTGGATCCATAAACATGCCATTCTGCAACCTATATTAAATTTTTCATTTGGACGGATATAGAAGCTATATCTAAATCTGAACCGATTTCAGGAAACTTAACACACATCATTCTAGACCTAATTCATTACGCCCGAAACCGAAAGTTATTAAGGGACTTTTGTACACCATTTACTTTAAATCGGACGAAAATATATATGGGATCGATATCTAAATCTGAACCGATTTTCAGCCTAATTTCGTGCAAATCGAAGAATATATAGGGTCTTTGGTGCACCATTTACATGAAATCGGACGATAATATATATGGGAGCTATATCTAAATCTGAACCGATTTTCATGAAACTTTACACACATTATTCTATGCTCAATTCAGTACGCTGTGCCAAATTTCGTGCAAATCGAATATTATGTAGGGACATTGGTGCACCATTTTCTGAAAATCGGACGAAACTATATATGGGAGCTATATCTAAATCTGAACCGATTTTCATGAAACTTTACACACATTATTCTATGCTCAATTCAGTACGCTGTGCCAAATTTCGTGCAAATCGAATATTATGTAGGGACATTGGTGCACCATTTTCTGAAAATCGGACGAAACTATATATGGGAGCTATATCTAAATCTGAACCGATTTTCACGAAACTTTACACTCATCTCTCTAGGCTTAATTTAGTACGATATGCAAAATTTGGTGCAAATCGAAAGATATATAGGTAAATTGGTGCACCATTTACCTTAAATCGGACGAAAATATATATGGGAGCTATATCTAAATCTAAACAGATTTTTCTCAATTACAATAGGGGACAGACGGACGGACGGACATGCATAAATCGACTCAGAAAGTGATTCTATGCATATTCTCGAAAGGAACCATGGGTCTATCTCGTTTGTTTTTGCCTGTTACAAACATATGCACAAAGACATAATACCCTGTACCACAGTGTGGTGAAGGGTATAAATATTGTATAATTGTCCCCCCCCCCCCTAACATAAATCCTAATTGTTTGACATCTCCGTATAATAACTCCTTCTTTCATATGTTACGCACATGGTGAGTATTTCTTTTTTTATAAAATTGATTTGAGTTTCTGGTATTGTTGTTTGTTTAGAGTACCTTTTTTCATAACCCAAAAAAAAAGTCGAAACGTAAAAAAACCTAACCCATATGTGTGGGCTGTCAAATTGTGGCTGTTTGTTAACTGCGTTAACATTAATATGGGTACTATTCGACATCAAGCGAACGATCACATCACATACACACATGTATACACACTCAGCCACACCGAACTCCAACCATTTGTTAACATACAACTTATCCAATATTTCTAGTCACATACGTTTACATGTGTCCGTATGTTTGTCTGTCCGTTCGTCTGCCTGTTCGGATTTTCTACCATACATCTGTATGAGCCTTATGCTACACATTTCAATTGAATTTGATTACGAATATACCACTTATGACACAAGAACCACCACACCAACAACAACAGCGGCAGCAGCAGCAACAGAAACACATATATTTCAGCAACTCTGGAACTATGACAAGGAATCACACATGTTCGAGAGATTTTATTCGTTTGGTCTATCTCATAGTATGCACCTATATTTACTTAGTGGGACAGGTACAAAATTCTAGGTGTGTACCCCATGAGGTCTACTGGGTTGTCATCGTCGTCGTCATAGTCGACGGCTCCGTATGCGAATGTTTAAATCACTGAATGAATGAACGAGCGAACGTATGACTGACTAGCTGACTCGTTGACAATGTGAGTGGCAGTGAGCTAGCCTAGTGTGTTTGGTTAGCAATTGAATTTAATGTTTTATTTTATGTTTTTGTCATTTTTCGTACCGATACGTTTCGAAAACAGAAATCATATCAATGGTAGGTGTTTGCAGCCGGAATAAAAAGGGATAAAAATAGGAATTATTGTTATTAAACATGTGTGGAGTTAGAGGATGTGATTTGGATTTTTTATTTTGTTGGCACCCTATAATGTGTAATAGTGATTTCGCTTGCAGCACCTCGAAGTTTTCATCGAAGACTGTTTGGTATTGTAAATGGGATATATTAATCCTTATATAAAATGCAGAGTATCTATACTAATAAAAGAATAAAGTGATTGACTGATTCACTGACAGACTTAACGATTCATCAACGCCCAGACGAAATGGCTGAAGTTAGAATCTTGAAATTTGGGGTGAGGGTCACTTTTGGTTCATAGGTGTCATATAAGACTGGGATATTGAAAATTCGTACAAGAACTGCACGAAATGTACTAAATGTGGACCTATTTGTATTTCGCGAACAGCTAGAACTCTGAAATTTGGATTGAGGGTCATTGATGGAGTGTAGGATAGATATACCATAGGGTTTTTGGAAATTCGAGTATGTGAACGGAAAGAGCTAAAAACTTGAAATTTGGAATGCGAATCAAGATTGAGATGTAGAGTCGAGATAATAAAGTAGTTTTGAAAGCGTGTACTCATGTATACGAAAAGTACTAAACTGTATTAAATTTGGTACAATTTGAATTTAGAGAACCGGATTAAGTTGGAATCCGGAAATTTGATATGTTAATATCAAATTTGTCGGAGTGTAGATAGTTTTGGAAATTTGTACTTATGTGTACAATTTGGATTTTGGATGAACCGATAGACCTAGAATTTAAAGTTAGGGCCACTGTTAAGGTGTAGGATTGGGATATGCAGAAAGTTTTGGACATTTTTAATAATGTGTACTAAATAGTACCAAATGTTTATTTTGGTAGCGATAAGGTTACTGTTGGAGTGTGGGATTGGTGTATGGATGTAGTTTTGGAAACTCAAACTTATGGGTACTAAATGGTACTAACTTTGGTACAATTTGAATTTTGGGTTTTGAAAGATTGTACTAATGTGTACTAAAACATACCAAATGTCGATTTGGATGAATCGATAGAGATGGAATCTTGAAATTTGAATTTAGTATCACTGTTGGGGTGTAGTATTGGTCTATGTAAGAAGTTTTAGAAATTCATTCTAATGTGTTCTAAATGGTATAAAATTTAGTGCAGGATCGGGCTGGAATCTTGAAACTAGAAAATATATGAAACTAGAAATATATATGGTTGGAATTAGTTTTGAAATAAGTACTACAAGAGTATGACAGATTAAAATTTTACATGATTTGTGTTGCGATGAGAATTGGTATGTTGTTTTGAGACATGGAGGTAATTTTGGAAATACGTACAGTAAGATAACGAAGGAACTGAATGGTACTAAAATTTGAATTATGGTCAATATTCGACACAAAAATGTGTGTGTGTTACAAAGATTTACACTTTTTCATCTTGACCAAAATGGTATGCCAAGAATGGCCAATGAGGGATGTGGGTGACATTTTGACTAGTGAATACACCAGTAAGCAAACTAAAACAGAAAAAAGTAGAAAAAACACAAAACCAATTTATAAAAATGACCCTAAAATTTAACATCATTAAGGTAACGTTTATAAGTTTTAACCTTCACAGAGATACGTATGTTAATTACGGACTACAGAAATGTTGTTATCAGCAATTTTTATGTGTTGTCAAGAATTTCTAATGTGAAGTGTAAATAGTTTCTAACAAATTTGGGTTTATTTAGTTAGTTAGTGGCGGAATTCCAATAATGACATTAAAAGTAGTTCAAAGTAGATATTAACCCTTTCGTTGTTTACTTTACCAAAAGTAAAGGGTTTGGTGCACTTTCCTGGGAAAGATGTAGAAATTATTAGGTTATCTAATAAATTTTTCACAAGAAATTAAAATTAATAATTGTGTTTGTTTTTACAAAAAAAATAGGTGCTTAGTAACCATCGAATGTGGTGCATTTCCACACCCAACTAATATTCAGGTCATATTAGTTAGTATGTAATACAAAAATATTATAAAATAACAAATAAAAAATGTCGTTAAGATTTTGTGGGCCAAACGGACCTAAAATATTGCGAGCTCTATGCGATTTTAAAAGATAGGCGAGCATGACCATATATACATAGAATTTTATTTGGATCAAGAATACACTTGGTCTCTTGTGATTATGTTGAGGTTTTGCAAATAGAATGACAAATTTAATAATAAGTCCACCTTTTAGTAGAGCGTATAAAAAGTTCGATCGGAAACAACTTCAATTCCCTACACCATCGACAAAACGCTAACTCTTCACATCGAAGTCAACTAAAAAACCAGTAAGGAAAGTAGTAAAGTCGGACGGGGCCGACTATATATGATACCCTTCACCACTTTGGATATATTGAACAGATGAATCCTAACATTGTAAATCAATTTAATGCATATTACAATATCTGATAAACATGAGTTGATTATTTGGATAAATATCTGATAAACATGAGATTTTTGTTGCACCATTTACTTAAAATCGGACGAAAAAAAATATATATAAAAGCTATATCGAAATATTAATTGATTTGATCGAAACTTGTCACAGGTTAGGTTATTCAAATTTCGGTATGTTTTGTGCATATCGTTAGCGGGCACAATATAAGTCAATCTTTCGACACATTTAATAGTCTTTAAAAACCCACACGCCTTCCATTTTTATTCCGTTGCAACACCTCGAAATATTCACTGGAGACCCCATAAAGCATATATATTCTTGGTCTGTCTGTCCATCTATTCGTCGGTTTGTCTGTTTAAACCGCGATAGGGATAGCAATATTTAAGATAGAATTTTGCACAGACATATCTAGTACTCCAAGGATGTTTGTGTAGGCCCCATAAAACGATACCCCCATATTTAGAATTTCAGAGATTTTGGACACGTTTTTCAACCGAATTGACTGTCATTTGGCCTTTTTAATTCTCATTGTATAGCACATTTTCGTACCAAAAATTATTAATATTGACCCAAGTTAAAGGTAGTTGGGAATTTTTGTATTCTCATTGGCTTTCAAATCGCACTTCCAAAAAATATCAATATTGATCTTCGTTTTATTATAGTTCCATATAATGGTATCTATGCTATTATATATTTTGGGAATTTTAATCATATTCAAGGTCCGGTATGATTAAGGTCCTAACATAACATACGTTTTCTCCTAGAAGCCCCCATTAATTTTCGATATTTTGATTTCCATTCCCATGGTACAGGGTATAAAAAATGTGGTCTGGTCGAACTCAACATCGTTTTTACTTTAAATCCCTTGAAGAAATATTTAATTAAAACTCCGTATAGCGAAAATATTTAAGAATACAACGCTCTCACATCATTGGGAACTTAAGGAAATACTCTTAAAAAGTAGGAAGAAATACTTTCCTAAAAGTCAAACCTCGTATCTGTCCTGGTTTTCAGAAAATATTTTGTAAAAATCCACTCTTATACATCTGCAGCCTTTTTAGAATAGCATAGTTAAATTTGATCAAATCAAATACATCAAATCAAGTAAAATACATTTGGTTTGTATGTGAGCGGGGCCGACTACCACGAAAATCTAATTTCGCGATATTTGCATCCTTTTGACCGATTACAGGTCCTGGCCTGTTTTTAACATCTGGGTTATATTTACTTCATAAAATAAAAAAAATTGTCACTTTAGGTTTTGGTTAATTTGAACCTCGGAATATTGGTCGATCATCATCTAAACAGCCGTTCTAAGTATTTGGTCAGATCCCTTTCACAGTGTAAAATATGTGATATTCTGCATATAATAATGGCCCCTAGAGCGACATTAAAATCTGGCAAAAATAAAGTTGTCTGTTCGTTGCTCCCCCTAAATATCATCTCAACATTACCGAAAATTAAAGGCGTCGTCCTTGATCAAAACTGGATCTTCATGTGACATTTCAAAGCGATCAGTGACACTTTTCTGCCCACTAGTGGGGTAATACGTTTATAAATAATATCAGAATAAAAGACGCCTGTAAACGCCACAATATAACCATAATCAATTTAAAGATGCATTTCACTTGGATATACTATCAATTTCTCGAGTATATGTTCTTCGGGAATAAATATATACGCCATTGAATAGAAATTTTGTAATTTTCACACAAATAATAATTTGGCCAGATTCCCTTCAAGGTGTAAAATTTTGTGGTATTCGGATCATAATTGTAGCCTTTATGGCGATCAGAAAATCCGATAAAAATAAAGCTTTTGGTCCATTCCATCCCCTTAATATTAACGAATCATTACCCAAACCATAGAGGTCTTCATTGGCCAGAACCCTTCCTACATGCTAAATTTGCCGAAGAATAAGATAGAATAGACATAGCATCTAAATTTAAAGCACTCATACACATACCAATAGACTTTATTCTAGGTTTGGTACGTTGTGCACAAATTCGTCCCAAGCGGACGAATTTCAGATGATACATATATATTATCTATTTCTTAACCTGAAACGTCTTCAATGCAATACGTTATGTAAAGCGAACAAACATAGACTCCTCCATTTGGACCATTTGCTTAAAATCGGACAAAAATATATGAGGAAGCGCAAATCGAACAGTATCTATGGTGCACCATTTTCATAAAATGGGACTAAAGTATATATGTGAGCTCTATTCAAATCTGAACCGATTTCAAACTTAACAAAAAGCATTCTAGACAAAATGTCTACATCCGTATTTCTAAGTTTCGTGAATATAGAACAAACTTAGACTCCTCGGTGCGCCATTTACAAAAAATCGGACGAAACTATTTATGGGAGCTACATCTAAATTTAAACCCATACCAACAAAACTTCGCATACATAAATCATACATCGAGGACGTCAACCTGGAGTAATTTCAGTACACTGTGCAGAATTTTGTCTCAATCAGACAAACACTGACAGTATGGTTCACTATTTACATCAAATCGGAGGAAACTATATATGGGAGCTATATCGAAATCTGAACCAATTCCAACCAACTTCGCATACAACCGTCCAGACCTAATTCAGTACGCCGTGCAAAATTCTGTCTCAATCGGATAAATATTGGCAGTAGGTGCTCCATTTCCATAAAATCGGACGAAAATATATGTGTGAGCTATATCTAAATCTGAAACGATTTCAACAAAACTTCACGGATGTCAAACTGCAGTAATTTCAATACGGATGTCAACATGTAGTAACTTCAATATTCTATATAAAATTTTGTCTCAATCGGACGAACATTGACAGTAAGCTGCACCATTTACATAAAATCGGAGAAAACTATGTATGGGAGCTATATCTAAATCTGAACCGATTCCAACAAAATTTGGAATACATTAATCTAGACCTAATTACAGAGGGACGGACAGACGTACATGCATAAATCGACTTAGAAGTGAGCTTCTACTGGTCCCTTATATAATATTCTTTAAAAATCTACGCTAGCATTCGCCCCTGAAAAAATTATTTTTAACACTTGTATTGATCCCCGAAATAATATTCTTTAAAACATTCATGATTGTATAATAATAGTCTTTATAAAATCAAAACTTCTATTGGACCCTGAAATAATATTTTTTAAAAAATCACGCTTGTACTGTCCCTGAAAGAATGGTCTCAAAAAATATCCCCAAATATATTCCTTAAGACCGCACCCGTATAACTCTGATAGTCCATTTTCATATTTGACAACAAACACCATAATGAACCTAGAATACTGTCTTAATTGCAATATTTTCCAATTGAAAAGGGTAGGTAGAATAGGACAAGATACTAGCACAACTATGGCTTAGATGGATGACTGGTTCTGTTGATGATTTGGCATAAATTGTTGATTGTCCCACCTTGTGGTTAAAAACTGAACTTTCTTGCATATCAATGTATGTATGCATGTGTGGCACTATTTCAATTTTCAGTTATTGAAATTAAAAACAATAACTCAAAAACAAAATATTCTCCTTGTGTGAGTGTATGCATGCCCTTGTTTGTTATCTCTTCTCCAAGCCGACAATTTGGCTAGAATTTGTTGGTTTGTATTGCCTGCTGTGGTGGCATTATGTTCTTCGAATTCACATCTACATACGTATATATACGTAAATGCATTAAGTGTAGGGGATACGCTTTTTGACGTGTTTTTTCTGTTCTTTGTTCACTTTTGCCCATTTTTTTGTTAGGTTTTATTGATATGTTAACAATTGCATTTGTTACACCCAATATGTGGCGTGAATATGTGCGGTTGATTGTCTGCCAGTTGTGCATTACTGATGATATGGGTTCTATTATGTGGCTGTGTGGATTCTTTTTTGGGTTCGGCCGATTTAGGAAATTCTGATGATTCACCTTGTGAATTGAAAACTAAATGCCTGCCTGTCTCTATGTCTGTCCATCAGCCTGCATGCGAACATATTTATATTGATCTCCTCCCATAATATTACCCATCATATTTTTTTGTAGTGTTCATTTTTTATTGGGTGCCTGCTTCGAACAGCGCCCGTTGTAGGCTGTTTAATCGTAATAATTGTATTAATTTCATTTTTGATACAATTGTGTAAATTAAGTACCACATCGTTAGGATGGTTGTTCGTACTTCCCTCACTTGATTATCAAGTCAGCATGTGGGGGTAGTTGAGAGGCGATGTTGAGTTTTTTTTTTTATTTTTGACGGTTCATATGATGATGAGGACTTATTTGGTTTTCATTGAATTCTTGGAAAGTCAAAACGGAAAACAATAACAACAAAAAATTGAAATCAACAGTTCTCTTTTGAAAGTAGAATAGTTGGCGGTAGAATTATTTTTCTGTTGGGGAAAATACGGAATAAGTCATAAATCATAATAAAAAGGAACCGTATATAATCTATATATCGAATTTGATTTCTATAATTAACCATTCCACAATAGCAATAATAATGAAATATTTTCTCTGAAATTCCGTTAATGATTTAGCGAAATTATTCACTTGTAAACAATGTTGTGAAATAAGAACAGTTGGAGTATTACATAAAGTTAATTAATCAGACCTCATCATATTGTCTTCACACATGCGGCAAGTCGAATTTAATGGTAGCCGAACCTAATTAACATGGACATCAAAAAATCGCCTTCACATTATTATATCGCAGCAGGGATGCCAAGTCGCTTAAGGGAAATTCAGAATTGCTTGCGAAATATTTAAAGTGTTCTCGAATATTGCAAATAAAATTAATGAAAACAAATAAAAATAAAAACCAGTGAGCGGAGCAGTATGGTCGGACGGGGCCGACCATATGATACCCTACACAACTTCCACGAAAAACTAACTTTCTGTGAATCTATATTCTGAGCCGATAATTATAACTAATGCTCAGTACAGCCCTCCTAATTACTTGTCCAGATTCCCTTCCCTTGTGTTGTGATCTTCTTATTCCCATTGGAGTCTATAGATCGACTCGAAAAAACACAACAAATTAAGTTTTCGGTCCACTTCATCACAACATAATTATCTGATCGTCACCGAAATTTGTAGGCGTTATCCTTGACCATAACTGGAACTTCATGGAACATTTTAAAGCGATCAGCGCTATATTTCCGCCCTATAGTGTGGTAAAGGGTTACTAAATAATATCTGAATATATAACCACCTGTAAATATTTAAGTGTAACTCCCACATCTGAGTACATAGAACCATATAATTGGTATCAATTTAAAGGTCAACCACTGCCCTTGGATATACCAACAATTTTTGGGTCTATGTCCTTCAGGGATAAATCTATACGCTATAGAATACAAATTTTTAAATTTTTCACACAAAAGTCAGGGTCCATTTGACCCGCTAAATATTGACTGATCCTTATCAAAACAGGCATGCTTATTCTTTGGCCCGATCCCCTTTTCTATGTAAACATTCGCGATGGTTGGGTCATAATTGCGGCCTCCAGAGCGACCAGAAAAACCGATAAAAATTAAGTATTTGGTCCATTTCATCCCCTAGATATTATCCGATCTTTACCAAAAATAGGGGTCTTCATTGGCCAGAACCCATCCTACATGCAAAATTTCGTGAAGATTGGTCCATAACTGTGGCCTGTATCGTGTTTACAAATTATAATGGACAGACGGACGGACGGACACACATGTCTAGATCGACTCAGCTAGTCGAGATATGACGATCGGTATACTTAAAGGTGGGTCTAGGACCAATATTTCGCGGCGTTACAAACTCTTGGGGCTGCACAAAGCTATAATACCCTGACAACATAGTTGTGTAGGGTATAATTAAGTTATGGAGACGACCGACAGATAATCAATGCCAGTGGATTGATTTTGATATTTGGGTCTAGAGTAATGTTTATACCCTTCACCACACTGTGGTACAGGGTATTATGTCTTTGTGCATATGTTTGTAACAGGCAAAAGGAAACGAGATAGACACATGGTTCTTTTGAGAATAAGCATAGAATCACTTTCTGAGTCGATTTACGCATGTCCGTCTGTCTGTGCATGTTAAATTGTAAACAAAGTACGCATTTATTATCCGATTTTAATGAAATTTAGCACAGCTCACATATTTGGCGCAAGGACGAACCCTATTGAAATTTGGAAAAATTGGTCCAGATTTAGATATAGCTCCCATATATATTTTCGTCCGATTTAAGGTAAATGAACACCAAAGTCGCTATATATGTTTCGATTTGCACGAAATTTGACATAGCGTACTGATTTAGTTCCAGAATAATGTGTGCCAATTTTCGAGAAAATCGGTTCAGATTTAGATATAGCTCCCATATATAGTTTCGTCCGATTTAAGGTAAATGGTGCACCAAAGTGCCTATATATCTTTAGATTTGAATGAAATTTGGCACAGCGTACTGAATTAGGTCTAGAAAGATGTGTGTTAAGTTTCCTGAAAATCGGTCCAGATTTAGATATAGCTCCCATATATATTTTCGTCCGATTTAATGAAAATGGTGTACCAAAGTCCCCATATATCTTTCGATTTGCACGAAATTTGGCATAGCATAATGAATTAGGTCAAGAATGATGTGTGTTAAGTTTCCTGAAAATCGGTCCAGATTTATACATAGCTCCCATATATAGTTTCGCCCCATTTAATGTAAATGGTCCACCAAATACCCTATACATCTTTCGATTTGCACGAAATTTGGCACAGCGTAATGAATTAGGTCTAGAATGATGTGTGTTAAGTTTCCTGAAAATCGGTCCAGATTTAGATATAACTCCCATATATATTTTCGTCCGATTTAATGGAAATGGTTCACCAAATACCCTATATATCTTTCGATTTGTACGAAATTTGGTATAGTGTACTGATGTGTGTTAAGTTTCGTAAAAATCGGTTCAGATTTAGATATAGCTCCCATATATATGTTCGTCCGATTTCATGTAATTGTGTACCAAAGTCCCTATATATCTTTCGATTTGCACGAAATTTGACATATCGTAATGAATTAGGTCTAAAATGATGTGTGTTAAGTTTCCTCAAAATCGGTTTAAATTTAGATATAGCTCCCATATATAATGGAGTAGGTCTAGAATGATGTGTGGATTAAGCGTAGAAATATGTGTGTTAAATTTCGTGAAAATCGCTTCGGATTTAGATATAGCTCCTATATATATTTCTTCCGAGTGTATGTAAATTGTGCACTAAAGACCCAAAATTTGTCTGATTATCACACAATTTGGTACTATGTAGTTAATATAAGTTAATCTCTGACAAGTCTCATTGAAATCGGTTCACGGTATATATATATATATATATATATATATGCTATATTTATAGCAACTCTATCTATATATGACCAAATGAAAAAGTTAGTATAGGTTGCAGAATGACATGTTTATGGATCCATATTCGTGTTTATGGTCCTTCAACGTCTGTTAGGATTCATCAGTTGAATATACCCAAAATGGTGAAGGGTATCATATAGTCGGCCCCGTCCGACTTTACTACTTTCCTTACTGGTTTTTTTAAAAAAACTCATGTGTCCACATGAATTTAGAACGCCCTCACAACTTAGTTGTGTAGGGTATATAAATCCGTTAACCCTTGAAAATATTTTATTTAAAAACTCCATATGATAACCCAATAATAATCCTTTTAATATTAGTCTTTGAAAATTTACTAGCCCTTTAACATATATTATAATTGCCTAAAAATCGTAAAAACTCCATAGCTGAAAATACGTGATTTGCACCAATTACGTCACATACATATCCACTTAGGTGGCCACTGAAGTTCACATACCATTAAATAATCAACGTAGATTGTGAGTCACGACGCTGTCATTCAAATATGAATTTGTTTGAATTTTCAAACATATTTATTTAATTTTCATATTTCATTTTGTCTAATTTCCATATTCTACTTAGGCACGATAAATAAAGCACTTGTATTTTTTTGTTGTTGTTGATATCTATGTATGTAAACGACAATGTTGATTTTTTGCTGTCGCTTTCGTTTTAAGTTCTTTGCTGTTATTTGTGTGTAATTGCCATTGAAATTGTGAAATTTTCTAATTGAGACATTTTCTAAACACTTAACTCTGTCAGCATTTGCCTACGCTTTACAAAACAACAAGCCTTTGTTAATTAACAATTTTAGTCATGTTGATGATAGCAAGCAAAAAATGTTATATTACCAATGTAAACATACCTTCCAATGAAGGTACATACAAATGCATATACAAATTTATAAAATAAAATAATGGGAATATACTTATACCCTACACAACTATGTTGTCAGGGTGTTAAAGCTTTGTGTAGCCCCAGACCTACTTTTAGTATGGGTCATATCACGACTAGTTGAGTCGATCTAGACATGTGTGACCGCCATCCGTCTCAATTATAATTTGTAGACACAATACAGGCCGTAGTTATGGACCAATCTGCGGGAAATTTTGCATGTTTTTGGTAATGTTCGGTTAATATTTAGGGGGGATACAAGAGGAGTTGTTGACATTTAAATTGATACCAATTATTGTATTATTCGAATATGGGAGCTCTACAATTTTGGGCAATGCAATTTAGGGAGCCGAACAATTTAATTTTTTCAGATTTTCGATTCGCTCTAGGGGTCAATCTTATATGCACATCACATATTTTACACTGCGAAGGGGATCTGACAGAATACATCGAACGGTTGTTTAGATGATCAGTCAATATTCCATTGAACGGTTGTTTAGATGATCAGTCAATATTCCAAGGGTCAAATCAACCAAAACCTAAAGCAATGGTGGGCGAAATTTCTCTTAAAAATTGTCAAGGGAAAATAAAAACAATAGGGAATGCGCCGAATCGATCGAACCACAGGAAGTTAGATTTTCGTGGTAGTTATGTAGGGTATCATATAGTCGGCCGGTCCAATTATACTGCTCCGCACACAGTTTTATTAGTAGCCCCAAATAATGTTCGACTATATATATTTCGTAGTAGCTGGTTAATGTATACGTTATTGATTTGATCCAATAGATTAGAAATTACCACCTACCGTTATGTCTATATTCCCATCTGATTCTCCATTGTATGGCTGGGATCCCTTCACATTTTAATATTTTTAACGAACCTAGATTTAGTCTTCTTCTTAACTCATGGTTGTATCATGTTCTTGATATTTTTGGTAAACCAATATCAAGTCCGAATATAGAATTTTTGAGTATTGAGTTAGTAGTTTCCTCTATACATCATCGAAATAATAGTTTTAGTAAATTGATCAACTAAACTTAATTTCTCAAGTAATGGACACATTTTTTTTCAGGTCAGCTATGATGATAACCCACCACTGATTTCAGATTATTATAACTTTTAATCCATCATCCGCATTTCGCTTCTGGATATCTCCCAATTATTGCTGATGCATACTTTTATTGAATTCATAGTGTGTTTCTGGTGGTAGAATTATTAAAATAAAAAAAACGTTAAAACAGAAAGGTTTTTTTTTCAAAATGACAAAATGTAAAAAAAAATATAATGTCAATAATTTTTCATTTTACACAAATTTTATTCCAATTTGTATGAAAAATTTGTTTTTTTTCATGTATAGATAAATTATATTCACTTCTGAGTTAATTCCGTCCATTGTATCAACCCAATTTTTATAGGGATGATGCGTATTTGTAACCAATTTACTAAAGTAAAATTTAAAGTGGGAATCTGTAACGCCCCTTAGGATATAAACATAGAATACTTATGCCATTTCAGATTTGTGTTTACTTTTGATGCTATAACACCACATTCACGCAAAATTTTAGGATTTTATCTAGCCTATGATTTTTCTATCGGGTAGCATGAGGTGCTGTAAAATTCTCAGTAAAATCTGTTGTTCGGTTTTTGACAAATCAAACAAAAAAAATATTTTCTCTGTATTTGAATTATTTAAGAGCAACGGAGAGAGTATTTTCCACAATCGTACCACGCTCATTTTTTATGGATTCAGACAAATTTTGAAGACGGTATCTATAAACGTTCTAAAGATATATGCATATTACATTTACCATTTTGAGGTATGTTCACTATTGATGTTCACTAATACTCTTCATCCACGCGGAATTTTAGATGTTTATATAGCCTATGTAACTTTCAGGGCATGTCATGACATACTGTGTAAATCTTCAGCGGTTTTTGCCTCTATTTTATATATAGATAGATTTTTCTAATCGTAATATTCGACTATTAAATCATGTCGTTGATGTACGAAGAAGTCAAGACCTATATAATAATACAACTAATACGTGTTTTCAAAACTAAATCAGGATATGAGGGATTTCGTTGACCCATAAATTAAACCTTACCTAGACATACATAAGTACGATCGAATATTTTTCTGGTACTTTAATCGAGCTAACTTTAACAGAAAGGAAAGGTCAGAGCTAATAAATCTGAACCCATTTGAACAGAACTTCGCATAAATCTATCTGGACCTAATTCAGTACACTGTGGTGCACCATTCGCATAAAATCGGACGAAATTATATACGGGAGCTTTATCTTATTCTCAACCGAGCCGGTTCGTCCTTATACCAAATAAAGGGCCAATTTGTGGACAACTTAGCCAGTTCGGTTAAAAACCCTGCTTAAAATTCCCATACCTTTAATGGGGTCCTGTTATATGGGGTCAATCTTAAAATTGAACCGATATTGATCAGTTTTGGTAGGGAGATTTGCTACTCAATTGGAACCCAATGTACCACATTATAGTCAGTAATAATGGGGGCAGCGCTATATGCGGGCTGTATAAAAAGTGTACTAATATCGATCATTTTTTATTGAATGGTGTCTATCATAAAAAATACACCGATGTCGACAATTTTTGGAAGATATATTTGATACACAATGGGAACTCAAATTACCAAAGTGCAGCCAATTCTGCAAAACGCGCAAAACTACCGAATATTTGGTTTTACCGTTATATGGGGGCTATACCAAAATGTGGACCTATAAATCTCATTTCCAATACCAAACATCCTAGGTATTTCCAATACTTAACAAGGTATTTGCGAAATTTCAAAGCTCTATCATAATTATACCCTTCACCACACTGTGGTACATGGTATTATGTCTTTGTGCATATGTTAGTAACAGGCAAAAGGAAACGAGATAGACACATGGTTCCTTTTGAGAATATGCATAGAATCACATTCTAAGTCGATTTATGCATGTCCGTCCGTCTGTCTGTCTGTCCAGTTAAATTGTAAACAACGTACAGGTCGCATTTATGATCCGACTTGGATAAAATTTGGCGTAGGTCACTTATACGGCCCAAGGACGAACCCTATTGAAAATGGGAAAAATCGGTTCAGATTTAGATATATATATATATATATATATATATATATATTTATATTTAACCGATTTAACCCATATATATATTTAACCGATTTAATGTAAACGGTCCCTATATATCTTTCGATTTGCACAAAATTTGGTACAGCCCAATCATTTAGGTCTAGAATGATGTCTGGCATAACGTACTGTATTAAACCTAGAGTGATGTCTGCCAAGTTTCGAGAAAATCGGTCCAGATTTAGATATAGCCCCCATATATAGTTCCGTCCGATTTCATATAAATGGTGCCCCAAAGTCCCTATATATCTTTCGATTTGCACGAAATTTGGCATAATGTCCTGAATTGAGCCTAGAATGATGTCTGCCAAGTTTCGAGAAAATCTGTCCAGATTTAGATATAGCTCCCATATATAGTTTCGTCCGATTTAATGTAAATGGTGCCCCAAAGTCCCTATATATTTTTCGATTTGCACGAAATTTGGCATAACGTACTGAATTGAGCCTAGAGTGATGTCTGCCTTTTTTCGTGAAAATCGGTCCAGATTTAGATATAGCTCCCATATATAGTTTCGTTCGATTTTATGTAAATGGGGCACCACATATATCTTGCGATTTGCACGAAATTTGTTTCGTCTGATGAAAATCGGTCCTGATTTAGACATAGCTCACATATATAGTTTCGTCCGATTTCATGTAAATGGTGCACCAAAGTCCCTATATATCCTTCGATTTGCACGAAATTTGGCATAACGTACTGAATTGAGCCTAGAGTGATGTTTGCCTTGTTTCGTTAATATCGGTCCAGATTTAGATATAACTCCCTTTATTAAAGGTTGATTTTAAATAATTGACGCACCAAGGAGCCAATAGCAACAAAACGTTCCGAATTTAGTATAACCTAACCTATGACAAGTTTGCTTGAAATCGTTTAATATTTGGATAGAGCTTCCATATATATTTTCGCCCGATTTCAAGTAAATTGGGCCTCAAACTCCTCATGTTAGTCAGATTGACATCAAATTTTGCACAACGTACATTTAGATAAATATCACATATATTATTTCATCCAATTTCATGTTAATAGTCCTGTTTAATATATCCATAGTGGTGAAGTGTATCATATAGTCGGCCCCTCCGACTTTACTACTTTCCTTACTGGTTCCATATCAAAACGTTATTAGATCGAAATTGAATATTTCGAAATGACAAATTTAATATACACTCCACCTTATGGCGAAGGGCATTAAAAATCCGCATTCAAATGTCACGACTGATTTTCGTTACTTTTGAATGTGCATGTTATGGTGGACGATTTAAGAGGTTCGGCGCTACCGAACTACACCTCCTTTTACTTATTTAATGTAGATTCCTGGTTCGTCATAGATACAATATAAAGGTTCGACCCATGGTTTGCAAGATATCACACGATGGTTCTGGTGATTTTACGTATTTTAAAAAAATATCTCATGTGAAGGGTAAAAATAGTTTGGAATGACCAAATTTAATCTGTTATACATTCCTTTTGAGGGTATTCTTTCTGAAAGCCACCTTAAATATTACCACTGTTTACAGTAACCAACCGGAATTTGTGACCTACAACTATTCCCTTTTAATATTTTATCAATACAAAAAAAAAAAAAAAACATAATATTTCTCAACTATCAATTTTTCAACTCGAAGCAAAACTATAATTTTTTCTATTCGACAAATATAGACAGAGCGAACAACAATCTCAAACATATTTTCAGTTTAAGGCTATCAATTGTTTTACTGCTGCGGCATCACAAACTCCTATAATTTATTCACATGTGAAGAAACCTACATACATCCATTCAACGATTGTTGTAAAAAGAAACAAAAAATCATTATAAACAAAACTCAGACATTGGTGTGGCAAACAACAAACAACGCTCAGCAAGTGAGCGTTTTCTGACGTATTCGATTTGAACGTTTATTATTTTTTACTTCGATTTGAAGAAAAAGATAGCTTTGAAGCTTTTGCGACCGCCTGCTGTCATTATCAACGCCTCCGTTCTTGTGCCAAGCCAAGAGATATAGAGACAAAAAAAATTAAAAAATGAAATAAAACAAACATAAAAAAATTAGTTATTAATTTGGTTTGTTTTGAGTTGTTGTTTACTTTGCGGAAATTTATTTTTTTATTGAAGCTGTAAATAAACCAACCAGCAATGATGTTTGCATTTCAAATTTTAAGAACATGTTTTCAGAAATGTGCCTTTAAGTTATGGCGAGGAATTTTATTTTGGTTTGATATTCGATAATCGTCTAAGACTTAATACATATTTGTGATCTTTAATGGGTGGCAGAGGTAGTTACGCAGTAGTAGCATTTGCCTATATAATTATTTTGTTAAATAAAATTAATCTCTATTGTGTTATTTTTATGCACTTAGTGTCGGTGTATGAATGAAAATAACAATGCTGGTACCTATCAACCAAATTCATTAATAACAAAATATTGTTAGGTGTGGGTTGATAACAAAAGTCATGTGTTCGCTTAATTACGTTAATGTTTGTTTATAACTTTATATTAAATACATTTTTTATTATTACCTCATTTAATTATATTATATATGGACGACGGCAAATAAATTGAAACATAACACTTCAGCATCAACATAATCTCTAGTAATATTTGTCAACAGTCAAGCAATGGTAGGATATGAAATAAGAACTTTCTAAATTTGGTCTGTGACAAGATGACTGGGATCGATGCAAATATGTTGTCAGAAACGAAAAAGCATGAACTGTAGAAGGCAACAGCCCCAACACTTTCCTATACAAATGGACACGTATAAAGAAAAAGTCGAGATTGTTGTAGATAATACATATTTTCCGACTCGATCTAGGTTTTAAATTTTTAAAATTTTAATTTAATTTAACCAGAAGGTGAGGGCCGATGGGCTATATCTTCGGATATAGCCTAGATTTGATAAAAAAATGATTTGTGGAGGTTTGAGTCAAATCTGATACTCAATTAGCTTCGTATGAGAATTATATTCAAACATGTTGGCCCAAATATTTGGAAGGTGTAGACTTATAAATCATATATTCGAACTTGATTTTAGTTTGGAAGAAATATTACGATGTGCAAAGTTTGTATTAAATCGGTAACTCTATTCGAGAGTTATCGAACGCGCCATCGAGTAGTTTACTGATAACGAATATTTTATTTAAATCGAATTGAAACAGTTTTTGTCACAAGAAACTTATATTTTCTGGCATGAGTTAAATTTACTCACTTTAGGCTATATCTTTCAATATAGCGAAAATGGAACGAGGCCTTAATATTGGCGTTGTCACAATATGGACCGATATGGTCATTACATTCAATTTGATGTGTGCAACCTTCTAAAGGCACCAAATTTCAAATAACAGCAACTTCGATCTTAAAATGCGGATGATAACTCCACAATACTAAACAGTGTGTGGAGCGGTAAAGCCGGACGGCGCCGACCACCACCATTTCGCGATATTTGTTCTCTCTTCACCGATTATATGTCAACAGGTCCTCTGCGGCATCATTTGACCCGCAAAATAGGCATTATCATGACAGTCATTATCATGGAAAATTTGTGATATTCGGTTAATAATTGTTGTGTCTATAGCGACTATAATGCAGACAAAAATAAAGTTGTCGGTCTATTCAATCCCCGAAATATCATCTCATCATCATCGAACATTATAGTCGTCGTTCTTGACCATAACCTGAACCTCATGTAAAATTTCCTAACGACAGCTCTAGATTTCCGCCCTCTAGTGTAAAATTTATATAAAAATATATGTAAGAATACATAGACACATATAAGTTTCGCATCCGGTTCCTACATCAATAGAATGGGTATCAATTTAAAGGTCAAACGCTCCTCTTGGATATAACATAAACGTCTCCAGGCTTAAATATATACGCCGTAATATGTAGATTTTGCAATTTTTCACACAAAAGTGTGGGCTCATTTGGGCCATCTAAGTATTGACCGATGTTCACCAAAACTTACTTACTTAGCTGGTTTGTTACAGAACGGTTGTTCCATAAGCCGAATCCGTCGTTCTTTTGCGAATCTCGTCCAATTTGTAAGACCATGTTCCGAGATGTTGTATTCTACTTGATCTTTCCATCTAATTCGTGGCCTTCCCTTTCTGCGTGAACCATTAGTAGGCTCGCTTTTATACGCCTTTTGAGCTGGGCATTCTCATTCGTTTGCACCGTAGTCGCTGGAGCTCGATGTTCGCGTATAGGTTGTAATTCGACGCCTATATTCACCGTCGACGCAGATCGGGCCGTAGATCTTTCAAACAATTTTTGTCTCAAACACCTCAAGAGCTGTCTCATCTCTCTGTAGCATCTGTTGGCCAACATTATCCTTCTCCGAATTTCAAAACTTATGTCATAAGATTTATTTATAGCGGTACCGAGGTATATTAAACCCGAGGTATACTACATCGAAACTGTAGTTTTCAAATTCCACCGTTGGTTCGAGTCTTTTTGCAATTTACTGCCAGTGCGCCTATGTCGACTCCTTCTCAATTCGTTCGCTCGATATCTTGGAAGCCAATGGACAATGTACACCTCAAATACTAAACTATAACCAGATTGAAAACATTTTTCTTCTAAAAAACAATCCCAATATAGTTCCAACCACCTAGAACTAAATTATACTACTTCTAATACCGACGATATTTTCCAAGACGTTTTTAAAACTCCAATGCGCAAGAGATACTAGTAACAGAAAATTTTAATGATAATTATTCTGTTAACCATATTATGGGATTATGCCAAAATATACGGCTACATAGAAAAAAGACCAATATTCATGCTTTTTGATAACGCAATCGCAACGTATCCTCTTGAAAAAATTTCCCAACATGCCGACATTTTAGAGATATTGATAATTAAGTGGTCCAATTCAACGGAAAAATATACCCAAAATATCGAAATTTTGGGTGAGCTTCTTACAACAACAAAATATAAAACCCATTGGGATAGTTCAAAAATCGGAGGGGGAAGACTATATGGTACCCCTCACCACTTTGGGTACATACAAGAGATGGTCCTATGCATACTATTCTATTGATAGAACACAAATTTTACGAGGAGTCGGAACCGATTTGAAGCAACACACAGTGATCTCCAAAATATAATTTCAAGCAGCAAACGGTGACTATGACATGACATCTTACGTCATTCTAGACTTATCTCGGTACTGTATATCCTTCGATTTTCACGAGGCCGATTGACACAACGTACTGAAATTCTGGCAAGTTTTGTTGAAATCGGTTCAGATTTAGATACTGCATAGCTTCCATATATAATTTCGACCTATTCATGTTAATGGTACACAAAATAATCAATGGGTGCCTGATTGAGATTAAATTTTAAACAGTGCAGCATATCGAATAGCGTGTGTCAAGTTTTCTTTAAAGCGATTTACAAAATTAGCATAGGTTGTAGGGTTTGATGTTAATCGGTTTAAATTTAGATAAAGATCACATATTTAAGTACGTTCAATGTCACGTCAATTTTTATTCGCAAAGGCGACGTCTGTTAGTAAAAATATGTAGAATATACCCAAAGTGAAGAAGGGTATCATAAAGTCGGCCCAATTCGACTTTATTATTTTCCTTAGTGGTTCCATAGCGAGAACTCCTCATAAGGCATTCTAATGATTTTCAGTAGAAACATATTTATACCCTTCACCACACTGTGGTACAGGGTATTATGTCTTTGTGTAATGTTTGTAACAGGCAAAAGTAAACGAGATAGACACATGGTTCCTTTTGAGAATATGTATAGAATCACTTTCTGAGTCGATTTATGCATGTCCGTCCGTCCGTCTGTCCACCGTCCGTCTGTCCGTCCGTCCGTCTGTAGTTGTTAAATTGTAAACAAAGTACAGGTCGCATTTATGATCCGATTTGGATGAAATTTGGCACAAGTCACTTATTTGGCCCAAGGACGAACTCTATTGAAATTGGGAAAAATCGGTTCAGATTTAGATATAGCTCCCATATATATTTTCGTCCGATTTAATGTAAATGGTCCCTATATATCTTTCGATTTGTACGACATTTGGCACAGCGTAATGAATTAGGTCTAGAATAATGTGTGTAAAATTTCATAAAAATCGGTTCAGATTTAGATATAGCTCCCATATATAGGTTCGTCCGATTTAAGGTAAATGGGGCACCAAAGTCCCTATATATCATTCGATTTGCACGAAATTTGGCATAGAGTACTGAATTAGGTCCAGAATGATGTGTGCCAAGTTTCGAGAAAACCGGTTCAGATTTAGATATAGCTCCCATATATAGTTTTTTTCCGATTCTATGTAAATGGTGCACCAAAATTCCTATATACCTTTCGATTCGCATGAAGTTTGGCACAGCGTACTGAAGTAGGTCCAGAATGATGAGTGCCAAGTTTCGAGAAAATCGGTTCAGATTTAGATATAGCTCCTATATATAGTTTTTTTCGGATTCTATGTAAATGGTGCACCAAAGTCCCTATATATCTTTCGACGTTCATGAAATTTGGCAGAGAGTACTGAATTAGGTCCAGAATGATGTGTGCTAAGTTTCGTGAAAATCGGTTCAGATTTAGATATAGCTCCTATATATAGTTTTTTTCCGATTCCATGTAAATTGTGCACCAAAGTTCCCATATACCTTTCGATTTGCATGAAATTTGGCACAGCGTACTGAATTAAGTCTTAAATGATTTGTGCTATGTTTCGGAAAAATTGGTTCTGGTTTCGATATAGCTCCCACATATACATATATATTCGTCCGATTTTACATAAATGGTGCACCAACCTTCTAATGTTTGTCCGATTAACACGATTTTTTGCACAAAGTATCAAGTTGAAACTTGAATAACGTTATTGCGTTATGTTCAAATTGATGTAGATGCTATCATAGCTTCCATATGTATTTTGAATGGATGTCTGAATGAAATTAAAATTTTAACAGTGCGGAGAGCGAATAGCATGTATTAATTTTGCTATAAGTCGTTTTTCATAAATTTGTCCCATGGTACGAAGTCGACTTTAAATCTGCCCGAATGAAATTAAATTTATCATAGGTTGCAGAAATACTTGCGCATGTTCCTTGGAGGGGATACATATGTACAATATACCCAAAGTGGTGAAGGGTATCATATAGTCGGCCCAGCCCGACTTTACTGCTTTCCTTACTGGTTTTTTATACAGAAAATTATACTAAAATGATTCCATCCCAATGAAAGGCTTATCAAAAGTAATTTTTTATTTTCTCTTCCGAACGACGAACAAAATTCAATTTTATTTTCAAAGCCAACAAAAGTATTCAATGTTGCTAAATCAAAAAACAATGACAAATTCATTTTAAATCTTAACAATACATTGGTTATTATTCATTTCCAAAAGAAAACAAAATGACTTCACAAAGAAAAAGACTCCCTACAAATAGCAAAAAGGGATTTATGAAAGTCAACCAGGGGAAATCCTACCCCACCTTTCATTTTCAAAAAAGACGAAATCATTTCAAATAGAATTATTAAGAAAATATTAACAAAACTTACAAAACAACAACAACATCATTTGTTGTGGCGCATTTGGATGTGGCTGTCAAGCGGAGCAACTAGGCAATAAACCTAAGACATTCGGAAATATAAACAGACAATAAGAGATGCCTTTCAAATGGCAGATGATGATTGCGGCGGTAGTGGAAGTGGTTGTGGTGGTGCTTGTGCTGGTGATAATGATGAAAATATATTAACAACAATAGGCCACTAATTTATGTTTAAATACCCCCAACCACCTAAAATACACACTTCCTTTCACATATACCACTACACATATAACAAAATACGCACTTACATACCCATACATTTGAGTTGGCGGCACTCGCAAGCACTTAATCAGCACAGATTAACTCATTACTCAACACTTTCGTTGGTAAGGCATGCTAATACTTTTCGGTATTGTCTTTTGTGGGGCTGGGGGGAAAAATAATGACAATACGGCTGCTTCTGCTGCTGCTGTCACCTCGCCATTGGTGTGATAATATAATGTGAATGATGACGACAATAATGTATGTGACAAAGCAAGCAAAGTGGCTGACGGTGGCTGTGTCAGTGAATCTTCACTCTTGGAAAAGATTACTTTTGTGGTCGCCGTAGTTAATCCCCCAATCTAACAAAACAATTCATACATCATCCACGGAAAGTCCCACATGTGGGGCAATTTTTATTTTTGCCCAATCGATGGATGCCATCAATGTAAACGAAATTCTTTGCTATTGACAAAAATAAAGGCACTTAGGCTGACGAATGTGTCATTAGCGTTGAAATATTTTTATGAGTGGCAAAAACAGAAAGATGACAGTAAATTTTGTTTGTGGGATTTTAGACAGTTTTTGTTGGCTTGATTTTTTGTTATTGTTGGCTAAAAAATTTTTCAAAAAGAAAATATATGTATGTATTTACATCATTGACTGTGCCAACATTTTGTTGTGGTTTTGCATGTCTTAAGTAAATAAATTTCATATTTTGATATGTTGTTCCAATTGACCGCAGAGAAGAACTTAATTTGTTTTGGCTTAAGATGTCATCCTTATTGAGGCACAGTGGTATTGACACCATTGATATTTAAGTCAAACAGGCACACGAAATACAAATTCCAGTTACTTTTAAATGGGATATTTCTTAAAATCTCAAAATACGGCTATTTATAGGGCAAAGTTATATGAGGCTACACGAATATGGGACCAATATTGAATAAATCTGGTAGGAAATTCCGAAAATCGGAAAGTATTATATGGGCGTCTTTTTAATTGTTGTATTTTAATACGCTCTGAAGGTAGTTAAAGCTAAATCGTATTAGAAGCCCATACTTTGTAGGATATAAACTTTACAATGCCAATGCAGGAAACAAATCCAAATAAATAAAACGTTATATGGGAACATACCCAAAGAGAAAAAAAACCAGTGAGCGGAGCAGTATAGTCGGACGGGGCCGACCATATGATACCCTACACAACTACCACGGAAGTTTAACTTTTGTGTATGTTTATTTCGAGCCTGGTCAATATTTCGTGATATTTGCACCCTCATAACCGATTAGAGATCAAAGGCACATCTTCCTTACACTGACATATTTTCCGAATATCCCAATATTCAGTACATCCCTTCTAATTACTTGCCCAGATTCCCTTCACCGTGGGTTGTGTTGTGATTTTCGGCTTGTGGCCTATATATTGACTCGAAAAAAAACACACAAAATTTAGTTTTCGGTCCACTTCATCCCAAAATTTAAATCTGATCGTCACCGATTATAGGCGTTGTAATTCCCACATCCATACGACATACGACAATATAATTGGTATCAATTTAAAGGTCAACAACTCCTCTTGGATATACTATCAATTTATCGGGTCTATGTTCTTCAGGAGTAAATATATATGTCAAAGAATAAAAATTTTCTAATTTTTCACACAAAAGTATGGGCCCATTTGACCCGCTAAATATTGACCGATCTTTATCAAAACATGCACGCTTATTCCTTGGCCCGATCCCCTTCTTCATGCACAAATTGGCGATGTTTAGGCCATTATTGCGGCCTCTGGAGCGACCAGAAAATCAGACAAAAATAAAGTTTTTGGTTTTTGGTTTCATCCCCTAAATAATAATCGATCTTTACCAAAAAAAATAGGGGTCTTCATTGGCCACAACCCATCCTACATGCAAAATTTCGTGAAGATTGGTCCATAACTGTGGCCTGTTTACAAATTATAAAGGACGGACGGACGAACACACATGTCTAGATCGATTCAGCTGGTTGTGATATGACGATCGGTGTACTTAATGGTGGGTCTAGGACTAATGTTTCGCGGCGTTACAAACTCTTGGGGCTGCACAAAGCTATAATACCCTGACAACATAGTTGGGTAGGGTATAAAAAAAAATAATACCCTGTACCACAGTGTGGTGAAGGGTATAAAAAGATTTGGTTTCCAAGTAGCACCCAAAATACCAAACTACAGAAAATTCAGTTGAAAACCCCACTTAAAATACTTACAAATTGGTGGGACCGTTTTAAGTGTATAATTCTACCCTACAAACTATTTTGTCAGGGTATGATAGGTTTGTGTGACCACAAAAGTTTGAACCGCCACGAAATGCTGATCCTAGACCCAGATTTTAGTATACCAACCATATATCTCATATCTCGACTAGCTGAGACATGGCACAATTATGAACCAATCGTCACGAAGTTTTTCATGTGGGACCGCTTCTAGCCAATGAATACCTATATTGTTTTTGTAATAATCGGTTAACATATGGAGGATGAAATGGAACAAAAATGTTAGTCTGTTTTTCTGGTCGCTCTACCACATTTATGACCCGACCATTACAAACTTTTCTGTGAAAAATGTCAAAATTTGTAATCTGGGGCATATATATTTACTTATAAAGGACTTAGACCCGATAAATTGATAGTATATCCAAGAGGAGTGGTTGACTTTTAAATTTATATTTGACTTTTATATATGGACTTTTATATATGGATTTAGTGTCTACCTAATCAATATTTTTGGTATTAAATGGTCTGGTTTCTTGGTCGCCACAATTATAAGTCTAGCATCAAAAATTGAATAAACCAAATCTTATAGAGAATTTTTTCTCCAGGAAAAACATGCCACAGAATGGCTGTTGAACACTAATCGGTCAAGAGAGTGCGAATATCGTGAAATATTTTCCAGGCTCGGAATATAGATCCGCAGAAACTGATAGCTCAATAGTGGTTGTATCCGTTTACTGGCATTTCAAGTTCGAATATGAGCTATATCGGTCATCTTCGAACTTGAAATGCCAGGAGACAAAATACAACCATACAAAATGTCAGCCCCTTTTATAAATTTCTTCAGAAGATAGCGTGTTTGCAGCAGACGGACATCGCTAGATCGTCTAAGATTTTTACACTGATAAATGTATATGTTTAATATGTTCGGAAATTAATACTTCTGGCTTGTGATAGAACTTTCCTTCCATAAGCCGAGCTTAAAAAAGATTTCCAGAAGCGTCGGTCTTTTGTGCTGTCTTTCCAATTTGAAAGGCCATGTTCGGCAATATTGTCACCCACTTGATCTTCCCATCTAATTTGTGGCCTTCCCCTTCTGCGTGAACCATCAGCTGGTTCGCTTTTATATGCCTTTTGAGCTGGGGCATCTTCATCCATTCTCACAAACATGACCTATCCAATGTAACAACTCGATATACAACTCATGGTTCATTCGACAACGATATTCACCGTCAACGCAGATCGGCCTATAGATCTTTCGGAGAAATTTTCTCTCAAACACTCCGTAAGTACCCAAGCTTCAGATCCGGTAGTATCAGAGTCTTGTAGAGTGTGAGTTTGGTCTGGTGGGAGGTGGCCTTGTTTCTAAACTGCTTACCTTCTCCTAATTCCAAAACTGATGTTATTATGGGGGTACCAAGGAATATAAAATCTGTAGTTCTCAAGTTCCACAGTTGGTCCGAGTCTACTGGACGTCTTGCGCGTTGATACCATCAGCTTGGTCTTCCCGCCGTTTACTTTCAGACCCACTTTGGCAGTCTCCTTCTCAATTTGTTCAAAGGCGGCTATTCTGCTCTCAATGTTCGACACATTATGTCGATGTGATGATGATGTACATAATGCCATTTCAGTAGGACATTTTCCAGCAGGATGTTAAAAAGGTCACAGAACAGACTGTCACCTTGTCTGAATCCTCGTTCGGTATTGAAGGGATTCGAGAGGTCTTTTTCAAATTTCACTGCTGACCTTGCGCCACTCAAAGTTATCCTGACCATACCACTGGATTTGGTACAGTGGTATGGTCTAATAACGACATTGGCTTCAGACGTTAACACAGCACGCTGGATAACACTTTATATGCGATGGGAAGGTTACTTATTCCTCTATAGTTGGCACATATCGTCTTGTCTCCATTATTGTGCCCGGGACACAGGATGCTGAGGTTTTATATTTCGAATGAATGACAGAAATTAATATTCCCCCCATACTATGGTGGAGGGTATACCAAATTCTTGGAAGGAGCATAATGCCAAATTACAGCTACGTGGGGACTAAAATCTACAAAATAACGAAAATGAGTCGTGTGCTTCGGAATATGGGGGTTATGCCAAAACATGAACCTCTTCTGCCAAATTATAGACACTTTGTTGGGGCTGCAATCTCCAAAGGCCCTGAATAACACATTACTACCACTTTGGTGAAATGTGCATAAATTCATAAAAAGGGAATTATGTCAAAACATGGACATATGTAGCAACTTTTCTGCAAAGGTCTGCACAGATATATGTCACCTTCCATAAACCCGGAGTGTCATATTAAAGACTTCGGTTGAGAAATGAGTCTAAAACTTCAAAATGCCAAAAACTTGTCGTGGACCGAACGAAAATATGGGAAAATATGTCTTAATCTGAAGCAGTCTCAATAAAATTTGAAATACGTCATTCTCGATTCCATTCGGTATACCGTGCAAAATTTCGTTTACATCGAAGAAACGAATAATTTCCACAAAACGTATCAAACGCCATTCCGTACGATGTGCAAAGAGCTATATCAAAATCCGAACCAATTCCATCAAACAACAGTAATGATAGTTCAAATGTCTTACGGGACCGACTATATGGTACCTTTCACTAATTTGGATTCATAAAGAGATTCTCCCACGTACAATAAATATCCTGTCATATCATATTAACATGGAATCAGACGAAATCATGTATGGGTGAAAAAAAAACTTGAAATACGTCATTCGCGTAAATCGAACAATTGTATGGTATTTGGTGCACCGTTCAGATGAAATTGGTCAAACATTTATATGGGAGATACTTTTAAATCTGAATTGATTCTGACAAAACTAAATGCATACCATCAATGCATTTTGTCGAAATTCATCCCATTCTGATAATATATGCGTTATTTACAACAATACTTGGTAAATATCGCCATGGTAAACGGTGGCTTTCCTTCCAGTAACAAATCACAAACATTATTGAATATCACCCAGGTGTTTAATCAAGAATATAATTTATATAAACACAACATCCTCTCTGACCTATTTGATTTATAAAGTTTGTTCTTCCGCCGAAAACTTAAGAACCACTGTTTAACATTTCGTTAAGACTTTTAGTGTCAAAACTATTTATTCAATGTTAAGTTGATAAGGCGCGACGCCATTCGCTGGGAGATCATCCGTGAAAACTAAACACATCACACATTCGTGCATACATCACATAAATTAAATATAAATATCTTTTCTTCTATTCCATTCTACTACCAATGCATGTATGAATATACATCAATACAAAATATATTGAAAACACAAAAACGGAAGCTATGAATGATGTTCGCTGCTCCAATTCTTCTTCTCCACTCGTCTCAACTAATTACATTTGTGGTGTGGTGGCGGAGGCAAACTCGTCAAGATCGATGCCGCCGCTGCTGTTGCTTATTAGTGTTGTTGAGTGTTGTTGATGAGCGGAATGTGATTTGTGCGGTTTGGTTTGTTGATGCCCGCCACAACAATCTTCTTTCATTACGAATTGTATCCAAAATATTTTGTCTTTCAGCTGTCTTCGCGACTTTAGCACTCAACATACATTAACATTTTCGATACTTGAAAAGTCACTTCAATTCACATCCCTCCCACAATTGAACCACTTCATTTCCTGAGAACTTATTTACGGGCAAAACAAATGTGTTGTTAAGTCTGGGTATGCGTGTTTCAAATTAAAAGTGTTTTCTAAATATTTTAATATTTTTTGTTATTTTGGTATGTTTTAAAAACATTGTTTAAAACACGGATGTGATGGACATTTACACTGCTGGATACCTGATTTGACCTATATACATTTGACTTTTTGATCAAAGCGACATAAAATAAATAAGTTATTGTTTATATGATCAGTGAATTATTTGTATGTAAATCTAGCGGGTTTGGACCGTTTACAGATCCTTTCCGTATAAGTTTCCAGTTTTGTTGGTACTAACCTCCCTACAATCTAAATGAAATTGTTGTGGCATTTTGAAGAAATGCAAATTACTTATTGGAAAGCAAACATGTAAAAACAGGTCTCAGTTGGTCAAGTCGAACTAGTGGTGTGCATCCCTTGTTGCAAATTTTTGCACCAAATATGCCATATTATAGACACTTAAAAACTAGGCAAGGAACTTTAACATATAGAAAATTGGGCGGTACTCATATACATAAAACACAATGCGGCTGAGGCAAGGGAATTAAACATTTCGAAATTGGGGCGGAACTCGAACTCGAATATTCATTGCAAATGTGGTTTTAACATGCGAGACCACGGAATACCAAATCACAGCTACTTCGATGAGCAGATGCGGGTACAATCCGAAAATCAGGCATGTTCTTTGTATATCAAAACATGGACCTACATGAAAAAACTTTATTCATAGATGTATGCCAGTTTTCAAAAACTCGAAATAGCCAATTACAGTAACTACGGAGGAAAATAGTATAAATCCTTCAATATAGGAAAAGAAGGACGGGACACTTATTGGGTATATGTCATGTTATATATCATTAACACAGTTTTCCACGGAACATGCGTATAAAAACTTAAAAAATGATGTTAAATTTTAAACCAGTAAGGAAAGTAGTAAAGTCGGACTGGGCCGACTATATGATACCATTCACCACTTTGGGTATATTGTACATATGTATCCTTATAATTGCATGTCTATGTTCCCTCTTTCTCCAACCTATCCTAACTTTAATTTCATTCGAGCAGATTTAGAGCCGCCTGCGTAACATAGGGAAAATTTATGGAAAACGATTTATAGCAAAATTGATACACGCCATTCGCTACAAAACGTTGTTATAAATATAATATATATGTGGGAGCTATATCTTAATCTGAACCGATTTTCACGAAATTTAACACACATCGTTTTAGACTTAATTCAGTACGCTGTGCCAAATTTCGTGCAAATCGAAGGATACAAAGGGACTTTGGTGCACTATATACCGAAAATCGGACGAAAATATATATGGGAGCTATATCTAAATCTGAACCGATATCCACGAAATTTAACACACATCGTTTTAGACTTAATTCAGTACGCTGTGCCAAATTTCGTGCAAATCGATGGATATATAGGGACGTTGGTGCATCATTTACATAAAATCGGACGAACATATATATAGGAGCTATGTCGAAATCTCGACCGATTTTTCCGAAACCCATCATTCTAGACTCAATTTAGTACGCTAAGCCAAATTTTGTGCAAATCGAAGCATATAAAGGGACTTTGGTGCACTATTTATCTAAAATCGGACGAAATAATATATGGGAGCTATATCTAAATCTGAACCGATTTTCACAAAATTTAACTCACATCGTTCTAGACTTAATTCAGTACGCTACGCCAAATTTAGTGCAAATCGAAGTATATATAGAGACTTTGGTACACCATTTACCTTAAATCGGACGATAATATATATGGAAGCTATATCCAAATCTGAGCAGATTTTCACGAAACTTTGCACACATCTTTCTAGACCTAGTTCATTACGCTGCGCCTAATTTCGCGTAAATCGAAAGATATATAGGGACTTTGGTACACCATTTACCTTAAATCGGACGAAAATATATATGGGAGCTATATCCAAATCTGAACCGATTTTCACGAAACTTTGCACACATCTTTCTAGACCTAATTCATTACGCTGTACTAAATTTCGTGCAAATCGAAAGATACATAGGAACCGTTTACATTAAATCGAACGAAAATATAAATGGGAGCTATATCTAAATCTGAACCGATTTTCACAAAACTTAACACACAATTTTCTACAATGTACTGAAGTTAATATTAGGTTGGGGAGAAAGAAATACATTATTTTTATATCAATTATAAGACTATATTTAAAATGCATCGGAATGTCCTAAATACACACCTTTTTTTGTATAAATAATAATATCATAAAAAAAAATAATCCCCTTCCAGTCCCACCAAATGCATAGCAGAACTTTCCAGACCCTAAGTCCTGGTTTTGCCACCGTATGAGGTGTTTCACCGCGCTTTGATCACAATCGTTTTCGCACAGGGTTATAGCATGTGATCAATTTATCATCTCCAGTCATCATCCTTTTAAGAAATGGGTCTACATAATTCCGTTTGGCCAGTTCGATCCATCCTATTTTTTTTCTGTTAATTGGTGTGGCACCCAAACATCGAGCTTCTTTTTGAATTCAGGTTTGTGCAAATGGTTTACAACAGTTTTATTGTCGATTTTTAGCTCCTGGGCGATGTTACGTCTGCTAACATGGCGGTCAACTTCCAACATTTTTCCGATTTTATCGACAGTTTCGACGACCGGCCTAATGGATTACTTCTCCCCAACCTATTATCTATGCAGTTCATGCATTTAATATATATTTCAACGGTCCTCTCAATATGTTATCTCTGTAATATTTAAATGATATTGTACATACGATTATTTCGTGTGTATAGACTAAATCATATAGTCGGACCCGCCCCAATTTTAAACTTTTCTTACTGGTCCGATTTTACTGCAGACAAGTTATCTAAAAAATAGGCGTCAACAAAGATATACATTTTTATACCCTTCGCTAAACTGTGGTACAGGGTATTATGTCTTTGTGCATATGTTTGTAACAGGCAAAAATAATCGAGATAGACCAATGGTTCCTTTTGAGAATATGCATAGAATCACTTTCTGAGTCGATTTATGCATGTCCGTCTGTCCGTCCGTCTGTTAACAAAGTACAGGTCGCATTTATGATCCGATTTGGATGAAATTTGGCACAGGTCACTTAATTGGCCTAAGGACTAACCCTATTGAAATTGGGAAAAATCGGTTCAGATTTAGATATAGCTCCCATATATATTTTCGTCCGATTTAAGGTAAATGGTGTAACAAAGTCCCTATATATCTTTCGATTTGCACGAAATTTTGCATAGCGTAATGAATTAGGTCTAGAATGATGTGTGTTAAGTTTCCTGAAAATGGGTTCAGATGTAGATATAGCCCCATATATATCTTCGTCCTATTTAAGGTAAATGGTGTCCCCATATATCTTTTGATTTGCCCGAAATTTGGCATAGCGAAATGAATTAGATATAAAATGATGTGTGTTAAGTTTCCTGAAAATCGGTTAAGATTTAGATATAGCTCCCATATATATTTTCTTCCGATTTAAGGTATATGGTGTACCAAAGTCCCTATATATCTTTCGATTTGAACGAAATTTGGCATAGAGTACTTAATTAAGTCTAAAATAGTGCACGTTAAGTTTCGTGAAAATCGGTTTGGATTTACATATAGCTCCTATATAAATTTTCGTCCGATTTAATGTAAATGGTGTACCAAAGTCCCTATACATATTTCGATTTGCACAATATTTGACATAGTGTACTGAAATGAGTCTGGAGTGATGCGTGTAAAGTTTCCTGAAAATCGGTTCAGATTTATATATGGCTCCTATATATGTTTTCCTCCGATTTTATGTAAATTGTGCACTAAAGACACAAAGTTTGTCACACAATTTTGTACAATAAACTGTAATTAATATAAGTTAACCACTGGCATTCTCATTGAAATCGGTTCCGATTTTACACCAAATTGACACAAATTTTGCACAACGAACTAAAGTTTTGAAATGTGGAAAGTTTTGAAATCGGTTCAGATTTGGATAGAGCTTCTATATATATGTTCGCCCGAGTTTAGGTAATTTTGTCCCATTGTAAGAACAGCCCTATATCTGAACAAATGACAAATTTAATATAGGTTGCAGACTTCGACGTCTGTTAGCATTCATCTGTTGAAAATACCCAAAGTGGTGATGGGTATCATATAGTCGGCCCCGCTCGACTTTACTACTTTCCTTACTGGTTTCTTCATTAACTTCAGAGTTACCAGCAAAAAATTAATCGTGCCAAACCTAATATTGTTTTCTGGGCTTTCTGGGCCAAAGGCATTCAATTACATAAAACATTTTCTTGGTTCATTTAACCTAAATATTGGCCGTTCATTATTAAATAGGCCGTTCCAACTAATTGGTCAGGTCGCATTTCCGACTAGAAACGACTAGAAAATTATAAAGTTTGGTTCATTTCATACTCGTTAAGATCACTACCGTAAACTATAGGAGACGTCTTTGATCATAACCGGAACATTATATAGAGTTTTGAGCGATCAGTGCTACATTTATGTTCTCTATTATAGTAATGGTAATACTAAACAATATCAATATATAATTTAACTTCTACGGCCTATACCCTTCAGGAGTAAATACATACGCCATAGAATGCATATTTTAGCTGATCATTGCCAAAAAACCTACCATTGTGTAACAACAGCAGGGCTGATAGAAATATGCAAAATTTCGTGTCAACTGAACAATAACTGTGAGCAGTACATTATGTACAAAATATAATGGACCGACGGACCGGTAAATATGTCTAGATTGACACAGTCAGTTGAGATATGACGATAATAATACCCTTACAACATAGTTGTGTGACTAAAATGATGTGGGCTAATTTTGGTTAAAATCGGATCAGATTCAGTTGTAGCTCCCATATCGCTCGTCCCAAATACCAAAAGTTTGTTCGATTGCCACAAAACTTTGAACATTGTACCGAATAGATTTTAGAATATATTGCCATATTTTTATGAAATCGGTTTACATATATTGTTGGCGTGATACCGAGATGCAGTGAAACCCCTTAACGTGCGTGCGAAGGGGAAACAATGTATCGAACATGTTGCTGCTCATCTGAGGACCTTAATACCTTTACAGCCACTTTTGATTTCTCCAGCATTATCAATTGTTATAACCCTGGATTTGGGACTTTGGCAATTCAGCAGTAGGCCGATTGTGAGGATTGATTATTTGTTGTGTTTATCAGCCTTTCTGGATGCCTTTCTATGGGCTCTACTTCGACACTACGTTGCGATGGGCAAGAAAGCTACAGAAATGCCGTGATCAACAACTACGACCACAGCATTGGAAAGCGCCTCTCTGCATCCGAACTAAGCGAATGTGGCTTCCAGGAGATATAGTAGAAGAGAGCGAAACTCTCCCCTACAATCCGAACTAGGCGAATGAGGCTCCTGGAAGATATGCAGAGAAGATTTCCCCATTGGGCTCCGAAGAGCGGCCATTAATGTGGTTAATTGTAATGCTGTAGAAGGGGAAACAATGTATCGAACATATACATTGCCGTAAGCAATGTATCGAACTTAAACATATGTATTGTTATATAGATGTTATATGAGTGTGTTTATTCCAATCGAATTCTAAGCTTAAATATTTGAACAACTTTTCATTACAAAAGTTCAATGCATGGGTATATTTTACAGCCAATAGGTATTTTATATCACATTTTTCATAGGCCCAGCAAATCTGTATTTATGTCAACTTCATTTGTTGTCATTTTTTGTGGAATCAGATCATAGTGTCCGCCTTATAAATTTCATGTTGTGCATTTTTAAATAATTAGTGGCGCTCTATTTAAAATATTTATTTTTCTGTCGTTCTTCGTTTTTATGCCAACAATAAGTTGAACAACAAACAAAAAATGAATTACATTTACAAATTGTCATTATGTTTACGGATTTATGCAGCACATTATGCATCATCTCACAAAAAGGCTTGAGGGCATGAGTTTGAAATGCAACAACAACAACAAAAAAGTAGCCAACTTATCACATTGTTATGCAGCAACGAGGGTATGTGGGGGCTATTCGTTTTTCTTTCTTCTGTTTTTTTTTTTTGCAGTGAATAATGCCAATTATTTCTATTCTTGTGCATCTTCATTTTAGTTGTTGTTGCTGCTATTTTTTTTTTCTTTATTTAAATACCAGACCTAGTGGCAATAGTCGTCACAAATGGCAGAAAAACAGAAGAAGTGAACCTATGAAGTGGAATACGTATACTCACTTTGCGGTGGCGACTTGTTGCTCAGTGGCAATGCGCCACAACCGACTACCGACCGACCGGCTGAACGAATAGATAGATGGATGGGATGTCGCGACACGTTTGCAAATTTCGATTTCTATTCACTTGCGCTTTTTTGTGTGTGCCGTATTTTTACGTTAAAATGCAAAAAAGTGCATCACGTTGTTGGGTTTTTTCTTGAAGTTTTTTTATTTCTGTATTTTGTTTTTTGTTAATTTGCCATATTCTCAGACCTTTGTTGGCACGCATTTCTGGTTGTTGGTTTTTTTTATTTTTTTGTTAATTTGTTATGGGAAAGCAATGACTCACATCAGAGCTAAATATGAACAATAGTCCCATCACATGAGTAAGTTTATAGGGAAAATATTTAAAAAAGAATCGCTTTATTAAAGGGAAGTACAACCAGGATTTTTAATTATTTAAAACTAGGATATGAACAAAATTAAATATTTCATTACAAATACAATTTTGTATTGGGATCAGTATAAATAAATATGTGATTAGATCAACGGTTAAAATCTTCAAAATACCGATATTTCAAATTATAAAAGTCTTTTCGTCTTTATGGATAGTCATTTATGAGGATATATACGCATATCACTTTCTGAGTCGACTTACGCATATCCATAAGTTGGTCTGTAGATGATTCGAATTGGATGAATTTTGGTACAGGTTATTTATTTGGCCCACGGAAGAGCCCTATTCAAATAGGTGAAAATCAGTTCAGGATATAGCTTCCATATATAGTCCTATTTCACAATAGTTCACCAAACTCCCAATGTTCCTCCGATTGAGACGGAATTTTGTACTGTGTAAAAGATTTAGCCTTAGCCGTGCATCTAGGGACTGCGTGGGTCTCTTTGCAAAAGGTTGCTGCTCATCTGAGGACCTCAATATCTTCGCGATTCGTTTTTGGTTTTTCCAGCAATAACTGATCAATTGTCATAACCCTGGATTTGGGACTTTGGCAATCCAGCAGTAGGCCGATTGGCAGGTTTGATTATTTGCTTAGGAAGAGGTTGTGTTTTATCGGCCTCTCTGGATGCCTTTCTACGGGCTCTCCTTCGGGGCGACTTCGACACTATCTTGCCTTCCTTTGCAGTGGAGGATGGTGTCAGGGTATTCTCAACACTCAGAAATCCATTAGAGGGAGCTGAGTGATCAGAAGTTGCAGCCATCCGACTACTCACAGTCTCCTCTTCCTTTGAAGGGGCTACTATGGGCGACTTCACACGTGACGTAGGAATTCTTTCAAGTAAGAAGTTACTCGCAATGTAATTCGTATAGTTCAGAGAAAATTTCCGAATGGATTTTAGATTACTCTTAATCTCTCGTCAGTAATAGATTTTTATCCTCTCCTGGGATTCTATCCTTTTTATACCCTTCACCACTCTGTGGTACAGGGTATTATGTCTTTGTGCATATGTTTGTAACAGGCAAAAATAATCGAGATAGACACATGGTTCCTTTTGAGAATATGCATGGAATCACTTTCTGAGTCGATCTAAAATTGTAAACAAAGTACAGGTCGCATTTATAATCCGAATTGGATGAAATTTAGCATAGGTCACTTATTTGGCCCAAGGACGAACCCTATTGAAATTGGGAAAAATTGGTTCAGATTTAGATATAGCTCCCATATATATATTTAACCGATTTAATGTAAACGGTCCCTATATATCTTTCGATGTGCACGAAATTTGGTACAGCCTAATCATTTAGGTCAATAATGATGTCTGCCAAGTTTCGTAAAAATCGGTCCAGATTTAGATATCATATAAATCTGGACAGATAGTCGGCCCCGTCCGACTTTACTACTTTCCTTACTGGTTTATCATCGGGGATGACTTACCGTAATTTGGAGGAGTCATTGTGCTAATCACACTGGTATCCATAGCATATTTATCGTCTGTCAAGGGTGAATCGACCCTAAAATAAGTCGGGATACACTCCTGACTAAGGCAAAAAAAAGTTTCTTCAATAAGGTCAAGGAGAAGGATCTTTTGCCTCTCAAGGATTGTATTTACGTCGTCGATATCGATGTGGTTTGAAGAAATAGAAGAGTGGTCCTGTACATTAGCATTGGTCGTCATTTTGTGATTGGGACCTGACCTTTAAGAGTTCGAGACTGACATTTAAAATTTTTTTAGAATAGAAGGATTGTGGGTTTGATTTATAAGTCGGCTCCATGAAAGTTTTTGAATTGAGGAATGCCATGGTAAGGACTCGGCAGCTAAGCCCGAAACGCTTGTTGAGACGCCCAGGTATCAATAAGGATCCTTTTTAATACACTCGGAATACTGATTGCAAACCTTAAACACCGATGGTCGCCTTACACCACAGTGTTAGGGAGGCCACTTAAGATAATTGGATATTTGGAGGCGTTAAGACCCAGTTCTTTATGCACGATACGGTGTAATGATGTTTGTAGAAGGAATCATAAGGAAATGACAAACCATGATTTCTTCAACACCTCTGCAGCGAAAACAATCTACTAAATAAAATCTATTGGAGTGACAGCTCCTGAAATACCAGGTAAATCGAAACATGTGTAATGTAAGTATCCACATTAATCTAGTTATTGTCATGATCCCTTTTTAACACACGACTTCATTCGAATGTTATGAATATTAACCTGTTTAATGTGAAGATGAAGAAGAAAAAATTAAAAGGTTTTGTCACATTTACATGCGTAATGTTACAGCAAATGTTTCGCTTAAAAACTGATAAGTTTTTTGCTTCATTCTTTTTTTTTGTGGCAACCTACAAAAATCTTCCGATACTAGTAATAAAGTCCTTAAAATATGATTGTCATTTCATTTTGTTTTTTTGCGGTTTTTGTTTCACATCTTGGCTTCACTGCTTATCCTCGCTCGTCTGACATTATTGGCAAATTCATTAAAGCCGATTGATATTAACAACAAAAATGCAAATGAGATCGACATTCAGTGGCTTATGGCTGCAGCAACGAATACATTTACGATTATTTTATTTTATTGGCAATAATTAAGAATTAATATTTTTATGATCTGTTTTAATGAGCGAAAAATAATATTGTCGAACCTTCATGTAGACAATATTCCATGGTTGCAACTGCTGTTGTTGCTGCCTGCCAATGACAGCTGTTGATGAGTTGTTAAAACAAAAATGGAATATTCACAAAAAAGATAATAAACATTTCACGAAATTAAAACGAAAATTAAGATTAATAAACAGAGGGCATTTTGCTGAGAATATCTGTTATTAATAAATATTTAATAACTATTTCATTGTCGTTAGGGAATTTAAGCGGATTATATTGAAAAATTTTGTAATATATAGCGAGGTATTATTGCGATTATAATAAAACAAAATTAATTCATAATTCTTATTTATATACGCGAAAATAAAATTTTATATTTTCCCAAGAGATAAGACGTTAATGTAATCCCTTCGAGAGCTTAAATTTTGCACAACATAACTACGCAATGATTTTGTTTTTAAATGATGTCAAGAATTTATTTTCCTTAAATTACGAAGCTCACAATATTTAACGGGACACCCCCAATGAGAGAATTTTCAAATGAAAGAAGAAAGAACAAGAAAAACGTGAGCAAATCGAGATTTACAGGAGTCAGAATGAAGTCCGGAAATTTTACCAACGAGTAAAACACAAAATCGATGGCTTTGGTGCGGGCACTTCCTCCTGTAGGCATGAAGACGGGAACCAGGTGACAGATACAGACAGCGTGTTGAGGATCTGAAAGGAGCATTTTGCAATGCTTCTGGTATCAAATAGTAACTTTGAAGAAGATAACCCAGAACCAGTAAGTGATGACGGTATTGTGTGTATACCACCTAGCCAAGATGAGGCTAGAAAGGAACTTAATCGGAACTTAATAATGATATAGCAGCAGGTACCGATGGATTATCAGCCGAGCAATTCAGGACCGGTGGTCAGACGCTGGTCTGGAGTATGCACCAACTGATTAGTACAATTTGGCTTGAGAAATGCATGCCCAATGATTGGAACCACAGCATTCTGTGTCTAGTGCACAAAAAAGGATACAAGACGATATGTGCCAGCTATAGAGGAATTTGTCTACTTCCCATCGTATATAAAGCGCTATCCAGCGTGCTGTGTGAACGACTGAAGCCAATTGTCAATAACATTATTGGACCATACCAATGTGACTTCAGACCTGGCAAATCCACTATAGACCTGACGAAAACCAGTAAGGATAGAATAGACAAAGCATCTTTGGAGGACCATTGAAATGGAATCGGACGATATTAACTGCGTGAATTACATAGATATTTGAACTAAATTAAAACAGCCCGTGGCAATATCCAAACTTTATCTCGACACAAAATGCAATACACGTTGTTCTAGGTTCAATTTGATACCCTGTGTACTAATTCGTCCTAAGAGGACAAACTTTAGTTACTTGGTACATAATTTTGATGAAATCGGACGAAGATATATGTGGAAGCTATATTTAAAACTGAAACGTCTTCAATTCAATACGCTATGCAATATTTCATGCAAAGCGAACAGATATAGGCTTCTCCATTTGCATAAAATCGGACAAAACCAGTAAGGAAAGTTCAAAAGTCGGACGGGACCGACTATATGATACCCTTCACCACTATGGGTACATGCAAGACATGTTAAGATCTACAATATCCTATAGATATAAAAATTTCGCATACATCAGTCAGGACCTAATTCAGTACTCTGTGCTAAATTTTATCTTAATCGAATAAATATTGGCAGTATGGAGCTTTATTTACATAAAATGGGACGAAACTACATATAGCAGCTATATCTATATCTGAACCGATTCCAACAAAATTTCACATACATCAGTCGGGACCTAATTCAGTACTCTGTGCAAAATTTGCTTTAGTCGGACCACTATTGGGAGTTTGGTGCACTATTTTCATTATATCGGACGAAACTATAAATCTGAGCTATATCTAAATCTGAACCGATTTCAACAAAACATGGCATATAAGTATCTAGACCTAAATCAATACTCTGTGCAAAATGTTGTCTCAATCGGATCACTATTGGGAGTTTGGTGCATCAATAAGTTAGAATTAGACGAAAATATATATGGGAGCTAATTTAAATCTGAACCATTTTCTCCAATTTCAATAGTGTTCGTCCTTGGGCCTATTAAGTGACCTGTGCAAAATTTCATCCAAATCGGATCATAAATGGGACCTGTACTTTGTTAACAAAAATACATGGACGGACGGACATGCATAAATCGACTCAGAAAGTGATTCTACGCATATTCTCAAAAGGAACCATGGGTCCATTTCGATTTTTTTCATGTTACAAACATATGCACAAAGACACAATACCCTGTACCACAGTTCGGTGAAGGGTATAAAAATGGGTTTATATGTGGACTACCCCTAAAAGCGGGCGAATATTAAAAATTTTTGGGAGGGAGGTTTGTTACGATATATATGACTACAAAAAACCAAATTACAAAGAATTTGGTTGAAAAACGCGCTGAAGAACCCTAAAATACCGACAATTTGGGGGTACCCTTATATGGGGACTACCCGAAAAAATGGACCTATATTTATTATTTATAGAACTCAACGTGCTAAATTACAGTCAATTCGGTCGAAAAATACGATCAGAACCCCCAAAATACCAAAAATGTGGGGGTACCGTTATATGGGGACTACCAGAAAAACTGGACCTATATTTATAATTTTTAGTGGAGTAATTTGGTACCTAATAAGAATCAAATGTACACAATTTCAGAGAATTCAGTTATAAAACGAGCTCAAGAACCCCAAAATACCGAAAATTCGGGGTACCCTTATATGGGGACTATCCGAAAAAATTAACCTATATTTATAATTTTTAGTAGGAAGATTTGTTACCCAATAAGAACTCAAAGTAACAATTTTCAGCGAATTCGGTCGAGAAATGCGATCAAAACCTCCAAAATACCGAAAATTGGGGGTACCCTTATATGGGGACTATCCAAAAAAATGGACCTATATTTATAATTTTTAGTAGGGAGATTTGCTACCCAATAAGAACTCAATGTAAAAACGCGCTAAATAACCTCAAAATACCTAAAATTGGGGGGTACCCTTATATGGGAGCTATGCCTAAACGTGAACCGATTTTCTCCAATTTCAATAGGGTTCGTCCTTGGGCCAATTAAGTGACCTGTGGCAAATTTCATTCAAATCGGATCATAAATGCGACCTGTACTTTGTTAACAAAAATACATGGACAGACGGACGGACATGCATAAATCGACTCAGAAAGTGATTCTATGCATATTCTCAAAAGGAACCATGGGTCTATCTCGATTATTTTTGCCTGTTACAAACATATGCACAAAGACATAATACCATGTACCACAGTGTGGTGAAGGGTATAAATATACGACGAAGCTATATCTACATCTGAACCGATTTCAACAACAAAATATCGTGCAAATAGAACATTTACATAAAAAGTATTAAAAAAATCGGAGGAAACAGTTTCGTCGAAGCTGTTTTCACAATCCGAGAACCAAATTACAGATGTGTTCTGGAACCATGAAATTGGTCGATTTTGATACTCAACTTTTCCCGACATGACTGGTGAGAAGAACGAGGATCTCAATGAGTCTGAATGATTCAAAGAAAATACACTGGACCAATTAAAGTTAACAGCCTCGCAAAAGTATTATCCACATTCCACATTGAGACTCTAAATATGACTTCAGTACCCTTCGACATCATATTCCACAGATAAAACCGATGTGTTCTAATTGGAAAATCAAGGATGTACAATGAACGACAAATCAATTCCATTTTTTACCAATAATCAGGTTTGAGCAGAACTGTTAGAGTTGTCAATGGTACAAAATGAATGGTTTTCTCTTGATCATGTATCGATTTTTTCGGATACTTCAGGCAATCAAATTTTGTTGCATAAATCAGAATAGCCCTCTCTATGCTCTTTAAGAGGAATACTCGCCAAATGACCAATTTTGCCAAACAGACGATCATTTGCTTTGAAGTGTTAATTATACGAACTACTTTCTTGAAAAAAATAAAACACCTTAATGGAAAATACTTTTTTGACATAATTCAGATTAGTGATACACTAATTACGGCGGTCATCCAACATTTTGTGAGACGATTTGTCCTTAGCTTCAGTTTCATCTTAAATTTGTTGATAGAGACTGATACCTCTCTGACAAAGGTTAAAAATTTCAAACCTCACATGAGTCGAATGGAATACACGATTTGATCTAAACTAGATTGAGAAAAAGATTTTATTTTGAAAATTTGTAAATCCCTAATGACATAAATCCCGTTTCATATAAATTGTTCACTTTGTTTTTATCTCAGGCACGTTGACTATATTTAAAAGTTTTACACAAAATTGTTATCAGACATAAATAAGGTGCAGAGGTGGACGTAGAATTATTTGATTTCGACTCTGTAGACCTGATTTAAAAATTAGGTGTGGTTATATGTCTACCGACACCCACTGGTACTTTCTAATTACTTATCATATATTCATAATCTATTAACTAGTAATAAAATTATGAATTAATTAAGTATTATAAGTCCACCACAACACAATCCGCCTCTGTTGATAGTAAAAATGTAGGAACAGGTTAATCGAGTTCTATAACACAATATTAGGTACTTAACCGGACATACGCTTCTCCCTTTCATTCTATGTCCCGCGAAAGTGTCCACTTTTATATCCAAAAAATGTTACATGCTCCACAATAAATGACATTGTGTTCTTCCCAATTTTTATGGACATTTCTACCACTGAAGTAGTTAAAACCCCAGCATGATTTTTACTGTGATCCTCTTAAATAACATTTTGTTTCAGTTTTTATTACTCATTTACGATTATCGGCTTAAAAAAAAAAACCTTAAAATGTGTTTGTTTTTCGTGTGTTTCTAGTCATTCCCTTGGAGGGACAAAATAAATTCCTAAATGTTTCTGATATTTGTCACAAGATTTTAAAATCAGTTCAGTCCACTGAGTTTTTATTATTACATGGCTTACCTTTACTTTTGATTCATGAACGAGAAGAAGAAGAACAACAACAATGAAAGTGCTCATAAAACTATTATGACCATCATAAGGGGTTTTTGTTGTTGTTGTCGCAAGAACCTTTGTTGTTAGTTTGCCAGTCTAACATGTAAGGTCAAATGCATAGCAATGAACCATAACCAATATGAAAAACTATAAACCATTCGAAAAAAAATTATGACTTAAAAGCACCAACGATAGAGTTAAATTGGGCAACAATAAAAAAATTCGCACAAACAATCTGGTAAAATTGTCAGTAAAGTTTCTATAGAATGTCAGTATATTTGGGCAAATGTATTTTTTACGACACTGAATCTGTGAAATCAAAATATGTGTGGAGTTAATTTTACAGAACCAAACTCTATATCTACAATAAAGTTGTTTTTTGTTCGGTATTTTTTGGATTCTTGAGCGCGATTTTCTATCAAATTCGCTGAAAATTGGTACATTGTGTTCTTATTGGGTTACAAATTTATCTACTGAAAATTATAAATATAGGTCCACTTTTTCTGATAGACCCCATATAACTGTATTACCGAATATTCGATGTTTTGGGGTTCTTCAGCTAGCATTTCAACCAAATTCGCTGAAAATTTGTACATTGTGTTCTTATTGGATACCAAATTTCCACTGAAAAGTATAAATATAGGATCATTTTTTCTGATAGCCCCATATAACGGTACCCCCAATGTTCGGTATTTTTTCTGGGGTTTTTTGAGCGCGTTTTCAACCAAATTCGCTGTAATTTGGTATTTTGAATTTGTATTTGGTACAAACTCTCCCTACACAAAATTATATGTATTCGCCCCTTTTTGGTGTAGTCCCCATATAACTCTCTTTTTTATACCATTCACCACACTATGGTACAGGGTATTATGTCTTTGTGCATATGTTTGTAACAGGCAAAAGGAATCGAGATAGACCCATGGTTCCTTTTGTGCATAGCATCATTTTCTGAGTCGATTTACACATGTCCGTCTGTCCGTCCGTCCATGTATTTTTGTTATCAGGTCGCATTTATGATCCGATTTCGATGAAATTCGGCATACGTCACTTATTTGGCCCAAGGACGAACACTATTGAAATTGGGAAAATTCGGTTGAGATCGTCCGATTTAATGTAAATGGTGTACCAAAGTCCCTATATATCTTTTGATTTGTACGAAATTTAGCATAACGTACTAAATTTAGCCTAGAATAATGTCTGCCAAGTTTCGTGAAAATCGGCAAAGATTTAGATATAGCTCCCATATATATTTTCGTCCGATTTTATGTAAATGATGTACCAAAGTCCCTATATATCTTTCGATTTGCACGATAATTGGAATTACGTACTAAATTGAGCCTAGGGTGATGCTTGCCAAGTTTCGTGAAAATCGGTTCAGATTTAGATATAGCTCCCATATATAGTTTCGTCTGATTTTATGTAAATGGTGCACCAAAGTCCCTATATAATCGAACCTGCAGTGACGTCTGCCAAGTTTCGTGAAAATCGTTTCAGATTTAGATGCAGCTGTCATATGTATTTTTGTCCGATATAATGTAAATGGTGCACCAAAGCTCCGATATATTTTCGATTTGCACAAAATTTGGCATAGCGTACTGAATTTAGTCCAGAATGATGTGTGCCAGGTTTCGTAAAAATTGGTTGAGATTTAGATATAACTCCCATATATATTATCGATTGATTTTAAGTAATTGTCGCACCAAGGAATATATGGCTGATAGGAACCAAACGTACTGAAATTAGTATTACCTAACCTGTAACAAGTTACGTTGAAATCGGTTTATATTTGGATATAGCTTCCATATATATTTTCGTCAGATTTCAAGTAAATGGTGCATCAAACTCCTCATGTTTGTCAGATTGACATGCAATTTTGCACAATATCCAAATTGAGCATAGGATAACGTAGTTACATAGTTCTAGAAGTAGATGCATAGCCCAACGGATGTCCTAGTGATATTTGTTTCCGCATTTTACCCATATAACTTTGCTCCCTAAATAACAGAATTTTGAGGAGTTTCGGTCCATGTTTTGGAGTTTTTCAAAAAAAAAAAAAAAAAATGATTGGACGATTGGCCGCATGTTTCGTCTGAAGAGGCTGTAATTCGGCATACCAAAATGATTATAGGGTTCATGTGTTGACGAGAAAATGAAAATGGGATATATCGGTCCAAGTCTTAGTATAGCCCCCAAATATTTTGTGTTTTGGGGATTTTTAGCATATTTTTTAACGAATTGGCTGTAATTTGAGTTCCCATTGGCTTGCACGTCTCCCTATCAAAATTTATGGATATCGGTCTACATTTTCTGGTAGTCCCCATATTACGGTACCCTATTTTTCGATATTTTGGGCTAGTTTTCAGCCGAATTGATTCTAATTAGTTTCTCAAATTTACCTACCAAAATTTTACCACGCCACTGATGATGGTTCCGAACGGTTAGAGGTATCTTAAATATCCATCTCATGTTGGAGTGCTTATATACCCCGGTCCAACTTATGAAAGTTTTTAATTGGTTTGCGTTTATATTTCAGATTCTAGAAATATAACCAATTTAAAGAGCCGATTACTTTGTGTCCTCAAATTTTCCTTAAAGATGTATATACTTGTTCCAAATTTTTAAATATAGCCCCAATATAACGGGGAAAATAATCCATACAGGTTCATGTTTTGACATAAAGGTGCGGCCAATTTTCGGTATTTTTGAGTGTTTAAGGCACATTGTTTAAACCGAAGGGTCTGTAATTTGACATACCTGGTGTTTGGCTGACATACATCTATGCGGAAAATGATCGATAAATGTCTATGTTTTGACATAAAGATTCCAGCCTATTTTCGGTACTTTTGAGGGTTTTTTTACCTATTTTCAACCAATACGTTTGTTTTGTTTGTAACCGGTTTTCGGAGGCTGGAATTTATATATGCTGAAAATGATCATTTAAGGACCATCTGTCGGCTCTACGCCGAAGATTAGCCTTATATATCCATGTTTTAACATAGGCCCCATTTTAAGGTTACTCCCAAATTTAAAGGTTTTAGTCGCGATTTTCAGCCGTAACGCTCGTAATTTGGCACCACAGGATTTCGGAGTTTGACATACATCTGTGTAGAAAATTATTATTATTAAAATTATTATAGGAAAAAGGACCGCACAATATTTTATATTTTGAGGTTTTGCAGGCTGGCATACATCTGCACAGAAAATTGTCACTGACATAGCGCACAATTTCGAAATTTTGGTCAAACAAAAAGGCTCTGGATTAGCACTTCAGGTTATCAATGCCGAATCGAACTTACAGAAGTTTTTACTTAAGTGGACCCCCCCCATTCTCGGGGTCAAAAATTTTGTTGATATAATTCGAATCTACAATAATTAAAGAATGTCCCTACAAAATTTCAAATGAAATTCTCAAGAACTCTTGAAGATATAGCCTATTTATTGTGTCAGCATCCACTGACGGCTGAAGGGATTCTCAAATTTTAAACGCGTTTTTCTCTAAACATTTTTTGCGAAGGGCGGGCACGATAACTCAAAAACTAATAACGCAATCGATTTCAAATGTTTACACGTTTCTCTGTGAGTGTATAGCTATCGTATGAACTAGGATAAAGCCAATCGGCGAAGATCTTCCTTATGTTTTAACTTGTGTTTTGGTAAAAAATCGGCGATTTTCCAAAAATATGTTTTCAAAGGTCCACCATATTGTTAATTTTCGAGCGAAGTCAATAATCCTAGTTCATACGAGAGCCAGACATGTACTCTTTCTAACACCGTTGGAATTTTCGGATTCCGATGTTCCAGTGAGGAGTTATCATGCCCGCCATCAAAAATAAACACTATTTGTAAGTCAAAACCAGTGAGCGGAGCAGTATAGTCGGACGGGGCCGACCATATGATACCCTACACAACTACCACGAAAAGCACACTTTCGGCGGTTCTATATTCTGAGCCTAAGCAATATTTCGTGATATTTGCACCCTTTTTACCGATTTTAGATCAACAACTCTATATTTGCATATTTTCCAAAATATTTTTTATTGAAGTGAATTTTTACACCATAAAATCAAAAATTGGTTTTGGTTGATTTGACTCTCGGAAAATCGACCGATCAACATCTAAACAGCCGCTGTAAGTATTTGATCAGATCCCCTTCACCTTGTAAAATATGTGATGTTCTGCATATAATAATTGACTCTAGAGGGACTAGAAAATCTGACAAAATTAAAGTTTTTGGTTCATTGCACCCCCTGAATGAAATCTCAACTTCACCGAAAACTATAGGCGTCGTCCTTGACCATAATCGGAAGTTCATGTACAATTTCAAAGCTATCAGTGCGACATTTCCGTCCTCTAATGGAGTAATAGTAAAAATATGCACATAGTCACCTTTACTTAATTACGTATAACTCCCGCATCGGGTTACATACAGCCATATAATTGGTATCAATTTCAAGGTCAACAACTCATCTTGTCCTTCAGGAGCAAGAGCATATGTCCTTCAGGAGCAAGTATATACGCCCCAGAATAAAAATTTTGTAATTTTTCACACAAAAGTCAGGGCCCATTTGACCCGCTAAATATTGACCGATCTTTATCAAAACATGCATGCTTATTCTCTGGCCCGATCCCGTTCTCCATGCAAAAATTTGGGCCATAATTGCGGCCTCTGGAGCGACCAGAAAAACCGACAAAAATTCAGTATTTGGTCCATTTCATCCCCTAAATATTAACCGATCTTTCCCAAAAACAATAGGGGTCTTCATTGGCCAGAACCCATCCTACATGCAAAATTTCGTGAAGATTGGTACATAACTGTGGCCTGTATCGTGTTTACAAATTATAATGGACAGACGGACGGACACACATGTCTAAATTGATTCAGCTAGTCGAGATATGACGATCGGTATACTTAAAGGTGGGTCTAGGACCAATATTTCGCGGCGTTACAAACATTTGGGGCTGCACAAAGCTATAATACCCTGACAACATAGTTGTGTAGGGTATAAATACAATAGCACCCCAATGACATATTTAGCACTATTTCTAAATTGTATCTAACTATTCTCACTTAAAAGTATTATAAGTGCTTAAACATACAATATGAAATGGATCGCCATCCCCCGCTGTCGCTACGAGCTGATGAATTTGCCAGAGTTTAAACGTAGTGTCCTATGCCAATTCAGTATTCCCGATCAGATTGATAAATTCAGTAAATATATTAATTATTATTTTTGTAACAGTTCTATGAGAGAGATGATTTTTCAATATTTCAGGAATATTTCGGTACAGATATTCATGTTGCTTTTAAATACTCAACAACTCGATGGCTTTCACGTCAAGAAGTTATTGAAACAATTTTGGGGCAGTGGGAATCACTTCAATATTATTTTACACTCAATGATTTCGAAGCTGATTTGTTTTGACCGTTTCTGATATGGGGAAGGTAACCGAAGAGAAATTCTCAATGAATCTTCGGTACCAACCCGCGAGACCTAAAAACCCTCGAACTTGTCGAACTGTTTTCGGAACAGGCCAGTTAACAATGGAGTCAACTTTTTCAGGGTCAGTGTGTATCCCACCATCGCCAATCACATAACCCAAGTATTTGGTTTTCGTGACGCAAAATTGGCTTTTTTCTATATTTATAGTCAGATTGGCATTTTTAAGTTCTTGAGCAATTCTAACTAACACGCTCAGGTGACTATCGAAGTCTTCTGAAACAATTACGATATCATCGAGATAACCGAAGACGCAATATCGTAGATCAGGTGGTATAATCATGTCGACCAAACGACACATAGTCTGGGGCGCAGTACAGAGCCCGAAAGGCATCACCACAAACTGATACAGTGGCCTTCCGGGCACTGTAAAGGCGGTTAGAGCCTTCGACTCTTCGGATAATCCGATCTGCCAATAAGCATCTTTTAAATCTAATTTCGTAATTATGTTCGCTTTAGGCAATCTAGCAAAAATTCCCTCGATACTTGGCAGAGGATATGCGTCTTTCTTGGTAACAAGATTTAGTTTTCTTGCGTCTAAACATAGACGTACCTTATTGGGTTTAATAACCAACCTCATTTGAGATGACCACGCAGAAGTTGAAGGTTCTATTACACCGAGTGAGAGCATGCGATCGATCTCCTTATACATCAAACTTTCTACAGCCGGAGACACTGGATAAAAGCGCTGCTTCACTGGCTTACTGTCACCTATATCAATGTGATGTTTTAAATACGAGGTTTTTCCTAAACCTTGTTTGGCAAAACTAGGAAAAAGTTCAACTATAGTTTTAAGTTGGATTTGTTGACTATAAGTTAACGGATATTTGAATTCCTCTTTGGAAGAGGTTATATTAGGAACGGAAGGACAAACGGACGATTCTAATGCTGATACAAAAGAAGGAGGATCACAAGAGTTGGTGGGAGATGTTATTATGGAGTTATCGAAAACTTCAGGCGCCAAAGAAAACGCTTTCCAAAAGTCTAAGCCGAGGATCAGACGTTGGGTAATGGAAGGAATAATTAAAATTGTTAATTTATGACATATGCCACGGAAATACACTGAAACTTCCAAAGATCCTGTGGTCCTTTGTATTGAACCATCAGCGGTTCGAACACCGGTTTTTCCTGGAATAAATTCTGGATAACTCGAAAAATCTTGGCTTGCTAAATCTGCACCTATGCACGAAATGTTTGCTCCAGTATCTAATAAGCCATATTCATTAAAGTTAAGGAACTGTACCTTGGCATAAAATCTTTTGTCACTCGGGCTATTGACAATGGTAGATATGACGTATTTCGAAGCTTTCTTCTGTCTTTTATAATGCAGTCTAAGTCTACGAGTTGATCTTTTTGGAGGTTTAATATTATTTAAAGAAAGGTCAGAGACAGAAAATATTTGGTCTCGTTTTTCCATATACGCTTTATATCTCTCGTGATATGGTCGAATAGGGTATAATATTTTATGGTCACATTTGGTTTGAGTTGTCAAATCAGGTTTGAGAATCGATGGTGTTGAGGGGGTTTGAATATTTTCATTAGAAGATTGGGATTCTGATATTGCTATGGGGGATTCGAATGTAGATTTTGGGTTTGGAAGTTTTTTGAAGCCACAGAAAGTTTCTTGTTAGCACATCTAACACATTGAGGCTTGTAAACATTTTTACTTCCACAGCCGTAACAAAATATTGAGCGGTCTTTCAGACAGTCGTCCCAAAAATGACCGAAGTCGTCACAATTCCAGCACTTCATTTTAGCTGGATCCCTTTTTATTGCATCTACGCAAGCATTATCTTTAATTTCTTCCGAATCAAAATCTTCACCTTGAAGTTCTGCCACAGTTCGACGAGAATTCATATTACCCCCAGGAATTTGTGATTTTTGAGGTAATTGTTTTCTGAATGCCTCATCATTCATCAGGTTTTCCCTCATTTGAACAAGTTTTCTTAGATGAGCAATTGTAAAAATGGGGACATATAACAATTCCTGTCTTATATCAGGTCTTAAATTTCGTATTAAAATCTCAACCATCTCATCTTCGGGTATGGGATTTTTAAGACGATCAGCTATTGAGCATATGGAATCATAAAAAGTATCGAATGATTCACCTACTCTAATTTTTCTTCTTCTAATGGATTCCATTAGATCAAAATTAGATCTGAGATCTTTAAATTGAGCACGCAAAGCTCCGCAAAATTCTGTCCATTCAATGGATTCTACTCTTTTGTGGTATCGCCAATACCATTCTTTGGCTTTACCGTTTAATAGGATTGGTAGATTCTTACAAATGTGTGCAAAATTATTATTAAGGTGCTCCTTGGTTAAGGTTTTCACTCTATACAAAAATTCATCAACTGACAACCGGTTACAAGAACCATCAAATTGGATATTCCAATTTTGAATGATAAAGGTCACTCGATCTGGTCTTAAGGACGTAGAACTTTCTTCAGACATGGAATTAGAATTTCTTGAATTAAAATTTGAAAAATTCTGCTGAGAATTAGAATTTTGCTGTAGATTATTATTTTGTGGGTTATTTACAGGATTAGGATTATTTGGATTCGGAATATAGGTTCCGATACTTAGATTCTGGAGAATTCTTACAATATTATTTTCAATCATTTGATTGATTTTCGCATAATCTATTTCGATAGAAGTAGGTATGCTAGTATTCTGTACATTTTGGTTTTGCATGGCAGTTGAAATATTGTAAGGATTATTGGTAGGATTTAAAGTATTCTGTATTTTACTCAAGATGGACTCGAACCCCCCACCCGACTGTTTAGCTAGCACTATTCAATGGCTCCCACTGTCCGTTTTGTGTATTAAATAACTATCAAAATTTTACTATCCATGTCTCTTTCCAATGTCGATAATACAGGAGCCCAAAAGGCTTGGTGGATTTTCAACGATCCTCAAAAATATCAAAACCATTGTGATCGTACATTACAGATTCCCAAATGTTAAGTCTCAATACTATTAGTTCAGAATTTTCAAACCCTTTTTATACCATTCACCACTCTGTGGTACAGGATATTATGTCTTTATGCATATGTTTGTAACAGGCAAAAGGAATCGAGATAGACACATGGTTCCTTTTGAGAATATGAATATAATCACTTTTTATGTCGATTTATACATGTCCGTTTGTCCGTCCATGTATGTTTGTTCACAAAGTACAAGTCGCATTTGTTCTCATTTGTTTGGCCAAGGACGAACCCTATTGAAATCAGGAAAAAAAGGTTCAGATATAGCTCCCATATATATTTTCGTCCGATTTAATGTAAACGGTCCCTATATATCTTTCTATTTCTACGAAATTTGGCACAGCGCAATGAATGAGATGTGTGCCAAGTTTCCTGAAAATCGGTTCAGATTTGGATATAGCTCTCATATATATTTTCGTCCGATTTAAGGTAAATGGTGTACCAAAGTCGTCGATGTAAATAGTGCACCAAAGTTCCTGTTATATTCTTCGATTTGCACAAAATTTGGCTTAGCGTACAAAATTGAGTCTAGAATGATGAGTGGTGAGTTTCGGGAAAATCGGTCGGGATTTCGATATAGCTCCCATATATATGTTCGTCCGATTTTATGTAAATGATGCACCAACGTCCCTATATATCCTTCGATTTGCACGAAATTTGGCACAGCGTACTGAATTAAGTTAACGATGTGTGTTAAATCCTTCGATTTAGATATAGCTCCCACATATAGATTATATTTTTAACAACGTGGCGTACCGAATAGCGTGTTAATTTTGCTATAAATCGCTTTCCATAAATTTTCCCATGTTACGCAGACGGCTCTAAATCTGCTCGAATGAAATTAAAGTAAGGTTAGGTTGGAGAAAGAGGGAACATAGACATGCAATTGTTAGGATACATATGTACAATATACCCAAAGTGGTAAAGGGTATCATATAGTCGGCCCAGTCCCAGGCCCAGTTAATTTTTATGTATGTTTTTATTAATTGTTAATAACAATATAAATTTTATTAAAAACTATATAAAAAGTACAATCGGAATTAAAAAAGTACACTCTTTATTGAAAGCCAGTACAATATGAATAATTTCATTTCGCATCCCTGATCTGAACTAGGGAAGAACTATATTAGGTTTTATGAAAAAATTTGTTTATAAAACAGAATTTGTATATGATACGTTCTATTTTGTGCTTGTTTGAATCGGGAAGGCTGGACCTGGCGAAGTTGCATTAGAATGGAATATCATAATTGATTATATAAACATAAGACAGTTTGCATGGCAACTTGTTTAGGATCAGGATAAAGCTTCGCAGATGGCTAAGATCCAGTGATAAGTGTAAAAGAAGTAATATTTTCCAATGGTTTGGTATTTCGAATTTATTTATTTTTATTATTATTAGTTTTAAGTCATTTTGGATCGGGAAATAAATTTAAGTAAATTTCAAGGTCTCAGGGATATCCATCGAGAACAAAACATTGTGTAGGGTCTTATGATCATTCCTTAAATTTCCAAACGATTTAGGGTCTAACTTTCCCCGCATTTGAGAATGTTCCATTTTTACACACAACCACTGTGTTTGTCCTTTATCCATATCAAAGGGTCTTGCAAGATTATGCTCAATGTTAATGTCATCCGTTTCATGTGACTCTGGGAATGCAAAAGATCATCAATGGGGAATGATCATCGATAAAACCATGGGGTGTCGTTTAATCCACACCAATGGATTTGTAGAATTTCATTTCGTTCATCTCAATTGCCACATATGAATTTGTGTTGGAAAGAACGAACGCATGAGTGCCAGATAATAAAGCAAGATCATTGTATAGGGCAAATGAGGAGGACATTTATATTCATATGAAAACTCTTTCGTTCAGTGTGTTTTTTTTAGTTTTTTCTTTTTTATAATAAAAGCGACAATTCTTGTTTTTTATTTGTTTGCCAGGCAGTCCTGGGGTTCGCTTTGAATGTTTATGTTTATAAACGAATGGATACTTTGGGATTCTCAAAGGAATTTATGAAACAAATCCCTTAAAAAATTGTTTATAAATTTTTCTTGTTTAATGTTTTCAATTTCATTTAAATGTCGACAACGACAACAACACAGTGCAACACCATAACGCATCACAACGCAACAACATTACTCGGTACATGAGAAAAGATGATCAGTGACACCATCTTCAACAAACGTCAGACTTTATGACTTAGCCATGGGAGTTAACCTTAGTCACTCAACAGCGATCTGGTTGTTCTGTTACAGGGAAAAGTGTTTTCGCGCCTGCAATCAGTTGGACTCTTTCATTGCCTTGTTCATTTTTTGTTGGTACACCAGTGACAGTGAAAATGTAGAGATAACACTGACATTTCATATTTTGTTACTTGCAGTTATTGTTTCTGTTGTTGTTGTTGTTCGAGTACATAACATGAACCGAAAATATTGTTTTTTGTTTATTTATTTTTGTTTAACTAAAAAGAAGATCATGTTATAATTTCCATTCATATTTTATTTCATTTGTATGTTTTTAACACCTCTGTGACAAATTCATGGTAGTAGAATTTTCTATATTCTTAAAAGTGATATTAATCACTTCGAAAAGATCAATAGGAAGGGTACCGAAACAAATTTAAATTATTCTATTTGAAATATTGTCTTGTTGAGAAAAATATATAAAATTGATTGTTTTGATAACAGCAACATTCAATAGTTTTTAAGGTACTTTATGAAAATTTCACACCAGATTTTAGAGGATGAGTGAATGAGTTTACTAGACCTGTACTTTTTAAACCCTACACAACTATGTTGTCAGGGTATTATATCTTTGTGCAGCCCCACAAGTTTGTAACGTTGCGAAATATTGGTCCTAGACCCACCCTTAAGTATACCGACCATCATACCTCGACTAGCTGAGTCGATCTAGGCATGTGTGTCCGTCTGCCCATTATAATTTGTAAATACGATACAGCCCACAGTTATGGACCAATCTTCACGAAATTTTACATGTAGGATGGGTTCTGGCCAATGAAGACCCCTATTGTTTTTGGTAAAGATCGGTTAATATTTAGGGGATGAAATGGATCAACATTTTTTTTTTTTTTTTTGCTAATTTTCGCATGCCTGTTTTGATAAAGATAGGTCAATATTTAGCGGGTCAAATAGACCCTGACTTTTGTGTGAAAAATTATAAAATTTTTATTCTATGGCGTATACGTTTGCCCCTGAAGGACATAGACCAGAGAAGTTGATTGTATATCCAGGAGGAGTGGTTTACCATTAAATTGATAGCAATTATATGGTCGTATGTACTCAGATGTTGGAGTTAAACTTAAATATAATAAATATAGGTGCTTACGTACTGAGATATTATTTAGTAACCCATTACCACACTGGAGGGCGTAAATATAGCGCTGATCACTTTGAAATTTTCCATGAAGATGAAGGTATGGTCAATGACCATACCTATAATATTCGGCGATGATCTGATATAATTTTGGGATGATGTGGACAGAAAAATTCGCCATTGGTCATGTTTATATCCTTCACCACACTGTGGTACAAGGTACTATGTATTTGTGCATATGTTCGCAACATGCAAAATGAAACGAGATAGACACATGGTTCCTTTTTGAGAATATGCATAGAATCACTTTCTGAGTCGATTTATGCATGTCACATGTATTTTTGTGCACAAAATACAGGTCGCTTTTATGATCCGATTTGGATAGAGTAACTTCTGGTAATGTGGACCATGCGTCAAATGTGGACCACCCCCATATCTAAGAAAATGCTTGAAATATGTCAATGCCGCCTTGATAAATGTTTTTCTAATTAGTGAAAACAAACATCAAACTTGGTTTTTAATAAATAATTGCAATGATGAAAATTTAGTAGGTGAAAATGTAGCTCTGATTGTAAAAGTGTGATTTGAAAATTTTTAGCACAATAGTCGAACGAGGTTATGTGGTTTTCTTGTTTTCTTTAACAAAAATACACGTTTATCTGTAATTACTTTCGGTTATTTTTAAATTTTTATTCATTTTTGAAGCCGATAATTATTTTTAAATAAAAATATTCAATGTCGGGTAATGTGGACCACTATAAAAAAGTGGGACATTTTCATGAGGACGAGTTCGAAACAAGGGCGCATTTAATATGCGAGGAGGTATTCTATCCTCTGAAAACTCGATATCCGAAATTATAGGTGCCTCGGTTGGATAATGAAGCAAGGACCTTCAAAATACCGCAAATGGGGTGGTACCCTTAAATGGGGGCTATTCCAAAACATGGACCCATATATTTTTGCATTCATTGTTACCCAAGAGTGCAATAAATTGAAATTTATCACAATTAATCCACAACCTACCTTTAACTTACTGATCCTCATTACCCACACATACTGGTCCACATTACCCGCCAAGTTATTTTTATTTGCAGTTTAGAGTTTTTTGAAATATAATGCAATAACATTTTTATGGACAAATATATATAATTTTTGACCTGGAATATAATTAGCCAACAAATCTACCATGCTGTGAAAACAATTTGTTTTTATTTTTTACCGTTGTTACGCCCACAATATCTAAAAAAAAGAAAATGGTGGTCCACATTACCCTGTCAAACGTTACTGCCAGCGTACTGAATTACAACTTTTCAAATTTGAGACTACAATGACGTCGCTGCTTTTTGTGAAAATTGGTGCCGGTCAGACAATGTTCCGATATATTTTCGACTGTGCACCAAATACTCAACAGGTGTAAGTGAGAAATTTAATTTTTTACAGTGTGATGTACTGCAGCATATCGAATAGAATGTCAAGTTTACGAAGTTTTGTTGAAATCGGTGCAGATTTAGATATAGCTCCCATATATAGTTTCGTCCGATTTTAGATAAACGGTGAACCGAACTCCCAATATTTGACCGATTGTGACAAAATTTTGCACTGCGTACTAAATTAGTTCCAGATTGATGTACGCAAAGTTTTGTAGAAATCGGTTCAGTTTTAGATAGATCTCCCATATATATTTTGTTCCGATTTCAAGAAAATGGTGCAACAAAGTCTTCATGTTTGTTCGATTGTCAAGAAATTTTGCACAATTTTTCGAATTGAGAATGACGTCGTTGTGTTTTGAGAAAATTGGTGCACATCAGACAATGTTCCGATATATTTTCGACTGACTTCATGTTAATTGTGCACCAAATACTCAAGAGGTGTAAGATTTAATTTTTCACAGTGTGCTGTACTGCAGCATATAGAATAGAATGTCAATTTTATTTTAAATCGTTTTAACAAAAAGTTTGTTACGTTGTACACAAAGGGTCTAAATCTACCCGAATGAAATGAAATATAGCATATGTTGAACATGGATTGATGTTAGTCGGTTCACATGTGGATAAAAATCACATATTTAAGTTCGTCCAATTTCATGTCAGTGTTCTTTCATAAATGCGACGTCTGTCAGGATACATATGTTGAATATGTGCAAATTGGTGGTTTACTACTTTCTTTACTGGTTTGATTGGACATTGGCACATTGAAATTTCCCTATTTGCACACTATGATTTGTAAAAAAGTCATATTTTGTGCATTTTCTTTAAAAAATAGTCGGGTACTTCGTATGGTGACTATGACATTGCCCTCTAGAGGTGGTTTATTTGGGAAAATGAAAAATCAAATTTCTTCCTAATGTTCGTTATGTTTTAAGGACTTCACGTATGCTTCGGTGGCAGAATTTGCCCACCAAAACTTGCACATGTCAATCAATATTTTGTCAAGGCCTCATATATAGATCCCTTTATATTAATTTTGGGCCTAAGCGCATTTTCCAAGTGACTGAATTTTGGTAATCCGAGATCTTTAAAGGTAAACTGCTACATTATCGGATATTTCCAATATAAGTCCATGTGAAACGTATAGTCCCCATATTAAAATTCCGATTGGTTTTAGCTAAGTGATAAATGTATGCATATGTGGGCAAACACATTGCCAATATTTCGAAGCCTAGTGGAGTTTTAGCAAATTATTGTCGATATGCATATATGACTTCCCATTTATTAATATGTGCTTCCTGAAAACGTAGTAAAACCTTGACTAATTTTACCATGATGATAACTTTTTGGACATGAAATGCCATATGCAAAACTTAAGAAGGTATTCCCATTGCTACGAATTAAATCATTCGCAATTATTTTCTAGGCGGCATTTCTAACATGATATACCCACGTTGAAGATGATAAAAGTGTGGCGCCGGATTTATCGTTTTAAAGATTGTATAGATAATTAAATCCAATTTTGAAAAATATCAATCTCTTTAAATGATTATCGAATATTTTCATTGTTCATTTTGCCCATTTTTTAGTTGGCGCTTATTTTTCAAAAATCCAATCAAAATGATAATGCGTAATTTATGGCATCTGGATGTCTGGTGCAATCGCCTAACGCCACCCCATTTGACATTCTCAACCAACTACAGATAACAGAGATTTCCCCAAATATACCAGAAACAAAAGACCGAAAAAACTTCTCTCTTATCAATAAGTACTAGTGATATCGCATTACTCAATCAAAATCACTGTTTAATTGTCAATGTTTTCAGTTTTTTTTCGGTTGCATTACAAAATGAAACCCTCCAAAAAATAAAATAAATATTTTTATGACCGGGGAAGTAATTAATCATTTCGCCTAGGTTCTTAGTCAATATTTCATATTTAAAGCTATGCAAGTTGGAGGTGCTGCAGTCATTTCTTTCCTGATAACCACAATTTTTGTTTGGGTGTTAAAATGTATTTCTGAAATTTCATAAACATTTTTCGTTATTTTTGTTTTTGTATTCATAGAATTTCTGTTGTTCTTTATTTATTTTGGTATAATAAAATATAGGTTATTTTTGACACCCAGTTTAAGCCCTTTTCCTGTTCGGTGAGTGTCACATTGGGTGCGTTTGTGTATGGATCTCTAGTGCTCGAAGCATTTGGCTTTGTGGGGCAGGTTGAGTGACACACAAACACATATTCATAAATTCATTTTGTTGTATTTGTTTTGTTGTTCTGTTTACGTATGTTGTAAATTGCTCTGAAATATGGTCGGAGCGGGTGACAGTTTTTTTTTCATTTTGTGATTTGTTTGGTTTGCCTGCATTGCTCTGCTAGGGGTTCTCTGGGGGTGTGTATAGAGTTCAGAGGGGCTTTTGTTTATATCACTAACCAACCGACCAACAAACAAAGCAAAAAACTTGAGATAAACAAAAACATATATACATCCAACTGAAAACACATATAAACTCATTGTAAATACCATTGTAAACATTGCAACAGGCTACAACAAATGCTCAGCCAAAAAGCCAAACATACATCACTTCGTTTTTTTTTTCACAAAGAGGAAGTCATAAATGTATAATTGTGGAATATTTTACCAGACATTTTGTCATTTCAATAACAATAATATAAATACATACATACGCACATGCATATGTATATCCATATGCTAGTTTCGGTAGTTTCAATAGATTTTCATATTATGAAATGTTTGGATTTAATGAAGTTTTCGTAGACATTTTGGGGACAGAATACGTTAAGAAATTTATCCGAACAATATTTTAGTTTTCTAGATAACAATTTCGTTCTCTAAAAGCATATTACATAAACAAAAAAAAAATTAAATAAAATCCGATTTAAAATTGTCTTGAAAAAGAAATTGCAATCAATGTTGTGTAGGACACCAAAATTGTCAAATGACATGCCTTTGAAGATATATTTTACTCTTTTTCCTGTAAAAGCTCCATTGGGCTTTAAAAAAATTTCGAAATACATTTCTGGCTGTGCGAAGGGAAGCAGTAATTATTATTGTCTGTAATTATTGTCGTCCGATTTTAGGTAAATAGTGCACCAAAGTCCCTATATATCCTTCGATTTGCACGAAATTTGGCACAGCGCACTGAATTAAGCCTAGAACGATGTATGTAAAATTTCGTGAAAATCGGTTCAGATTTCGATATAGCTCCCATATATATTTTCGTCCGATTTTAGGTAAATAGCGCACCAAAGTCCCTATATATCCTTCGATTTGCACAAAATTTGGCATAGCGTACTGAATTAAGTCTAGAATAATGTGGGTTAAGTTTCATGAAAATCGGTTCAGATTTGGATATAGCTCCCATATATGTTTTCGTCCGATTTAAGGTAATTGGTGCACCAGCCCTACATATCTTTCGATTTGCGCGAATTTGGGTATAACGTACTGAATTAAGTCTAGAATGATGTGTGCATACACCTCCTATATATATTTTCGTTCGATTTTAAGTAAATGGTGCACTAAAGATCCATCGCTAGGCCGATTGACACAACGTACTGAAGTTAATATAAATTAATCTCTGGCAAGTTTCCTCGAAATGGGTTCAGATATAAGTTCTTTCAATTTCATGTCAATGTTCCTTCAAAAAGGCCACGTCTGTTAGGATACATATGTAGCATAAACCCAAAGTGGTGAAGGGTATCATATAGTCGGCCCAGTCCGACTTTACTTCTTTCCTTACTGTTGTTACACCCTTCACCACCCTGTGGTACAGGGCATTATGGCTTTGTGCATATGTTTGTAACAGGCAAAAGGAATCGAGACAGACTTCCTTTTGAGAATATGCATAGAATCACTTTCTGAGTCGATTTACGCATGTCTGTCCGTCCATGTTATTTTGTTAACAAAGTACAGGTCGCATTTATGGACCGATTTGGATGAAATTTGGCACAGTTCATTTATTTGGCCCAAGAACGAACCCTATTGAAATTGGAGAAAATGGGTTCAGATTTAGATATAGCTCCCATATATAGTTTTGCCCGATTTTATGTAAATGATGCACCAAATTCCCAATATTTGTCCGACTGGCACAAAATTTTGCACAGAGTTCTGAATTAGGTTCAGATTGATGTCTGCGAAGTTCAAATCGGTTCAGATTTATATATAGCTCCCATATATAGTTTCGTCCGATTTTGTGTGAATGGTACACCAAGCCCCCAATATATGTCCGATTGGGACAGCACAGCGCACTGAATGAGGTGCATGCTTATGTGTGCGGAGTTTTGTTGGAATCGGTTCAGATTTAAATATAGCTCCAACATATATAGCCGTCCGATTTTATGTGAATGATGCACGAAACTCCCAATATTTCTTTTGAACATTCCTTACTGTTTTTTTTATCAAATGGCATATATTTGTATCTTGTACTTTTGTGTGAAAAATCGCAAAATTTGTATTCTAGGGCTTATTCAACTTACTCTTAAGGCAAAATTATACTCCGAAGACCAAACGGGGAAGGGAACGCTCACTGGGTTTTGAATGCATAATTTTTCAATGTTGTGACTTAATGTTGGGGAGATTGCAATAGCTAAACTAAATGAATATAATGTATATGTTTTTATCAAGGTCCCTATTGAATTGAGACTAGAATGATGTGATAAGTTTCATTGAAATCGGTTCAGTTTTCGATATAGCTCCCACATATATATTTGTTGATTGACACGAATTTTGTCACAACGTATCAAATTGAGACTATAATGTCATTGTTGCGTTTTGTTGAAAGTGGTGTAGATGCAGACATAACTCCCATATTTATTTCGAACGATGTCTGATTGGGATTAAATTTTGAACAGTGCGGCTTACCGAGCAGCCGGTATCAAGTTTGCTATTGTACGCAAATGACCCTAAATCTGTCGGAATGAAATGATATTTAGCATAAGTTGTAGAAAGACATGTGCCTAGTATGCTGTTAGCCGGTTCACTTATAGATAGAGATCAACTACTGGTTTCAATTTACTCTTAATATCACTATTATACTACATACGGGGAAGGGAATCTCGACAACTAATAAGAAGGGCTGTAGTGAAAATGGCCGATCAACTAGAGGGTCAAATCAACTAAGACTTTTTCTGTATAAATATTTGCATCTTTGTATATGAAAATATGCCAGGTTAAGAAAGAGAAGTTGTTGACGCCTAATCGGGCAAGAGGGTGAGAATATTATGAAATATGGTGCAAGGTAGGGTAAAATATGGTCCACCCCTCCGAGTGTACTGCTCCACACATTGATTTCGAATTCACAATTTTTCAAAATGTTCACGTTATGTGGGGGGTTTGGTAAAAATATTTTGATGTGCAATGTTACGATTATGTCGGATCCTGCACACCTATAATATTAAATTTACATGTTTTTAAAATTTCATACCTAATGGGGAGATACCAGTAGGAGTTTACCGGTGGGTCTTATGTAGGTGTGGAAAAAATATCATCAAATTGAATTCACTACTCGCTTGGTATTGGATTTACACTTTTTGGAGTAGGTGCCAGAAGAATTTGAACTAGGTTATGGTTAAATTTTATTGTATATGTGAAAATTTTTCATGAAATAGCATATTCTTCTTCGGATATTCTTAACTTAGCAGGCTTGGTTAAAATATTAGGTTCGCATGTTATTATAAATTTAATTCTCAGTAAAATTAGAACATTTGTCGGGGAGGTACTTATCAACAAAATCGAGAAGAAAAGATTTCTACTCACCAGCAAATGCGGAAAATTTTAAAAAATATCGAAAAACTTCTACCAAAATTTCCTTCACTCTATGCGAACACTGAACGCCAAATTGCAGCCAGCTTGAGGTATTGCCAAGGAAATGCCAAATTTAGTACATACTCCACCTTATAGTTGAGGGTAAAAGAAGCGTTTACGGACCGTGATGAAACATAAATTATTAGATAATGTACGGCCATATTCAGGAAATATTTTGGGAGAGACCCTATTCCACAAGATAATATGTAGTTCTATAGAAACTTAAATTGTGGATGTTCCATGCAGGATATTAAACATTTGACATATATACTTCATTTTATGAATATCCTTCTAGTTTGCCAATTCGTACAATATCGGCCTTATATTTTTATTTAGATAGTTTTTTAATAACTCCCGAGTAGTCTACCTGATTCAATATTAAATCTTCGGTTGTTTTGTCCGTCCTCTCTTTCTCCATTAAAATTTCGTAATAATATTAACATAATTCTTATATGCGGGTCTATTAGTTGTGTAACTTTTGGTCATTGATATGCGATTAAGTTGGCTTAGGTGTGCCTTAACTATTTACTAACAGATAGAGTGGCTGACTGACTGAGTGAATGCATACTAGGAAATGTAATTTCATTAAATTTATTTCAATAATCAGTTATGGTTAAAGACTATAAATTTTCAAAATCTTCACTCTTTCTAAATAGATTCGAAATCAGTCTCAAATAACATGCGATGTTATTTATGTGTCATTGATAAAACCAAACCCGAAAACGAGGAGTATTTAGTTTTAGTTCGCTTGTTTTGGAAAATTTTAACGCTGTTTTATCATATCATTTTTGGGGGGATTATCGTATTTAGACTAAATTTTTTCTTTGAAATGAATAAAAAAACAAACTGCAACAACAACAGCCACACAAGAAATTCAATGCACAAGAAGAAAACAAAATTCCATAAGGAAGGAGAAATAAAGAATAACTCTGGCACAATAAAAACAAAAACAAACGGAATACCAATATCCGACCAGCAGACAGACCACACTGGGTGTTTTATCGTTTGTCTGTCCACTTTGTCTTACTTTCATACCAAATCTAAGAAATTACACAAAGACCGCCACTCAGTTGGAAAGAAACGAAAAAAAAACCAAAGAAAAATAAGCAATGAACAATTCAATGCAAAAGCAACAACAACGGCACGGCAATGAGAGTGTTTATTTCATATAGAATTATACCCGTGAAGTACTCAGCATTGGTATATTTCAAAGTATTCAGATTTCTTATCATTGACACCTGAAAATGTGAAATGTGATCCTCTTTAAATACTACACCGTGCCACACAATTTCAGCAGCAGCACCAGATACAACAGCAACATCATTGGAGCGCCATGTATTTTACAACAGCAACATAAATTGTAGATCGTATTGTTGTTTGTATTGTTATTGTTTGAGATAAAGGGTAAGCTATAAGAGTGATTAGATGAATTGCAAAAATTGTCCAATGGAATCTAATTTTTTTTCTAAACAGAGAACACTTATTATTACCGTGGTTGACCATAATGATTTTAAGATTTTCACCTGAAACGAATATTTTTATACCCTTCACCACACTGTGGCAGAGGGCATTATGTCTTTGAGCATATGGAATGAAATGAGCTAGACCCATAGTGACTTTTGAGAATATGAATAGAATTATATTCTGAGTCAACTAATGCAAGTCTGTCTTCACGCAAAATGCAAGCAATGCACAGGTCCAATTTATGATCCGAATTGTATGAAATTTGGCACAGTTCATTTATTTGGTTCAAGGACGAACTCTACTCTAATAGAAAATCGGTTAAAATTTCGATATTACTCCCATATATAGTTTCGACCGATTTTACAATATTACACCACAGTCCAAATGTTTACCCGATTGAGACGAATTTTAGCATAGTATACCAACCTCATTGTACATACCCGACTAAAATCATTAGAGAACAAGTAAAAACGTCGTTGAACTCGACCATGGGGCTGGATAATGGGGCACCGGTCAATAATATTTGGTAAAAAAAACGTGCTACCTAATGAGAACTCAATTAACAGCCAATTCAGTTTAAAACCAGTAAGGAAAGTAGAAAAGTCGGACGGATCCATCTATCTGATACCCTTCACCACTTTGGGTATATTCAACAGATGAATCCTAAAAGACGTCACATTTTTAAAGGACCAGTAAAATGAAATTGGGTCCATAAACATGCCATTCTGCAATTCATTTCGTGCAAACCGAAAGATATTAAGGACTTTAGTACAACATTTACCTTAAATCGGACAAAAATATATACGAGAACTATATCTAAATCTGAACCGATTTTCACGAAACTTAACACACCTAACTCATTACGCTGTGCCAAATTTCGTGCTGATCGAAAGATTTTAAGGGACTATGGTGCACCATTTACATGACATCGGACGAAACTATATATGGGAGCTATATAGAAATCTGCACCGATTTTCTCGAAACTTGGGAGACATCTCTCTAGGCTCATTTCAGTACGTTATGCCAATTTCGTGCAAATCGAAGGATATATAGGGACTTTGGTGCACCATTTACATGAAATCGGACGAAACTATATATGGGAGTTATATCTAAATCTTGACCGATTTTCACGAAACTTGGCAGACATCATTCGAGACTAAATTCATTACGTTATGCCAAATTTCGTGCAAATCTCAAAATATATATGGACTTTGGTGCACCGTTTACATGAAATCGAACGAAAATATATATTGGAGCTATATCTAAATCTGGACCGATTTTCACGAAACTTGGCAGACATCATTCTAGGCTCAATTCAGTACGTTATGCCAAATTTCGTGCAAATCGAAAGATATATTGGGACTTTGGGGCACCATTTACATGAAATCGGACGAAACTATATATGGGAGGCATATCTAAATCTGAACCGATTTTTTCAAAACTTGGCAGACATCACTCTAGGCTTCAGACAGTACGTTATGCCAAATTTCGTGCAAATCGAAGGATATATAGGGACTTTGGTGCACAATTTACATGAAATCGGACGAAACTATATACGGGAGCTATATCTAAATCTGGACGAAACTTTGCAGACATAATTCTAGACCTAAATGATTAGGCTGTACCAAATTTCATGCTGTTTACATTAAATAGGTTAAATATATATTGGAGCTATATCTAAATCTGAACACATGATAGCCTAAAGTGTGAATGAACTGGAGATAATATCTTCAATAGCGCTCGGTTCACATATAGACACAGATCATATATGTAAAGTAGTCCACATTCATGTCAATGGTGTTTCAAAAATGCGAGGTCTGTTAGGATGCATCTCTTGAATATAGCCAAAGTGGTAATGGGTTTCATATATTCGGTCCCGTCCGACTTTACTACTTTCCTTACTGGTTTTCCAAAATAGGTGTATAATAACTATGTATATTTATATCATAATAACTATGTATATTTCCCGGCCCATTTTCGTAATTTCGAAAGTCCAAACGGAGTTTCCCACCGAAGTGGCTGGTATTCTTGGATCTTAGAGACTTACTATATGCAGAAAATTTTCAATATGTGTTCACACTTTGACATATCCCTTTTACAAAGGCCCGGCCTATTTGAAAGTTTTAGCCGCAGTACCTGTACTTTGTTGTCCCGATTTTTTTTGATGCTTACCTACATATGCGCAGAAAATTATCAATATATGCCAATAATTTGATACAGCCTTTATATAAAGGACCCAGGTCATTTTTGGTATTTTCCGAGTTTAGAGAGGGGTTCACCAGAAAGGAAGCTGCTATTTGGCATCCTATTAGCATTGAATTCTTAACAGAGACTATGTCATGACATGGCATTTTTAAGGACATTTAAATCCCCCCATGATGGAGTATATAAAAAGTCGGCCCGGCCGAACGTAAAGGCGTTTGTTTTTGAAAATGTTAGTGCGAATTTGCGAAACCCCTTTGATACATCCACCATGTTCTCTGTTATTGACTCGCATTTTAAATTTCACAGTGCAAGATCTATCTACCTATTTGTAAATTTTGTCACGACTGTATACTGACTACACATCGATCAGCAGAGCACACACTTAATTCCTATACGGCAGACTGGAACAGCTTCGGCATTGGGGTACCTTTGGTAATTACGTTTTCGATATGAATATCCTATTGTAAATCACTAGCTTTCACATATAAATATATTGGTACGATTTTTCATAATTAGATATCTGTGGTCTTGATCGAACTTTTTAAATTTTGATGGCCCCAACGAATTGGTTATGGTCGAAAATCGTATCCTCAGGGAATATGTATGCACTCTTATCAACCACTTATCCCACACCCTATTCCATATACTTTTTATTTAATTTTTCAGCAACTTATTGTTATGCAATTCGCTATCATCATACCGTTGATTTAACCTTAGTCTCCCTGTGGTGTCTTTCTTTTTTCTTCTTCTTGTGATTGCTAGTTTGTCTTCGTGTTGTGTATTAGTTTACATTTAATTTTCTACGCTTCGAATGAAATAAAATAAAAAACCTAACCATTCATTTCATCAACAACTTCCTTTTTCCGTCTGTCCGTTTTCATTTCTTGTGATGAGTATCTTTGCGGCATTTCTTTACTACTTCAATCTTTTCAATAAGTCTCATTCTCTCACTCTGTGTCATTGTATTTCCCAGTTGTGTGACTGTCTGTCTGTGTGTTCATGTGATGATGAAAGGGTCCATCACATGAGGCAGAAGAAGAGCTACAACATTTGATATTATCAGGGTATTTTTCTTCTCCATATCACAAAGTTCAGATCTTTTCGACCTAATTTATGAAAGTTAAATGAAATGTGGTAATTTAATATTTATTCTTATATTTTTTATTCATTCATTCATTCGTTGATTCGTTTTTAAATTAATAATTAACTGGAGAATATGTTTTCGTATTTGATATTGAGTTATTTCAGGTAACCGTATATCTGCGATGGCTATTACATTTCAACCATGTTTTCGGGTATTAGAGAACATTTTTGAATTTCTCTGGTACGATGTTGGAAATCCATATGCATTTTGTTATTTTTAAATGGTCATTTAACTATTTAAATAGAAAACATCAAATAATTTCGAAAATTTATGAGTTTTTTCTTTTCCTCCAAGAGAAATCCCAAAAAGTCTGCTGGCGTAAATAAATTATGAAATTGTGCAAGGTTATGTTGTATGTTAACATATTTGTAAATGCATTTCATGTGGAGCAAACACAGATATATGGATCATGTTTCTTCACACATTGTAGAAAATGTTTGAACGGCATTTTGATAAATTTGAAAGTGTATAGGATTTAGTACTCTTCAATATTTCAACGGAATCTGGCATTCGACTTCGAATGCTATTCCTTATTAATACATTTTTAATGAACCTCAACAGCATCCTCATAGATTGAATTCCCGAACTAATATTTTAAATATCCACCACATGATAGAAAGGGTGTAAAAAGATCACCCCGGCCGAATTTAACGACATTTTTATACCCTTCACCACACTGTGGTACAGGGTATTATGTCTTTGTGCACATGTTTGTAACAGGCAAAAGGAAACGAGATAGACCCATGGTTCCTTTTGAGAATATGCATAGAATCACTTTTTAAGTCGATTTATGCATGTCCGTCTGTCTGTCTGTCTGTCCATGTATTTTTGTAAGCAAAGTACAGATCGCATTTATGATCCGAATTGGATGAAATTTGGCACAGCTCATTTGTTTGGCCCAAGGACGAACCCTATTGAAATTGGGAAAAATTGGTTCAGATTTAGATATAGCTCCCATATATATTTTCGCCTGATTTAAGGTAAATGAGGTACCAAAGTCCCTAAATATCTTTTAATTTGCATGGAATTTGGTACAGCCTACTGAACTAGGTCTAGAATGATTTGTGTCAAGTTTCGTGAAAATCTGTTCAGATTTAGATATAGCTCCCATATATAGTTTCGCCCGTTTTTAGGTAACTGAGGTGCCAAAGTCCCTTAATATTTTTCGATTTGCACGAAATTTGGTACAGCCTACTGAACTAGGTCTAGAATGAAGTGTGCCAAGTTTCGTGAAAATCGGTTCAGATTTAGATATAGATCCCATATATAGTTTCACCCGATTTAAGGTAAATGGTGTACCAAAGTCCCTATATATCTTTCGATTTGCACGAAATTTGATACAGCCTACTGAAGTGCGTTTAGAATGATGTGTGTCAAGTTTCGAGAAAATCAGTCCAGATTTAGATATAGCTCCCATATATATTTTCGTCCAATATAAGGTAAATGAGCTACCAAAGTCCCTAAATATATTTCGATTTGCACGAAATTTGGTACAGCCTACTGAACTAGGTCTACAATGATGTGTGCCAAGTTTCGTGAAAATCGGTTCATAGTTAGATATAGCTCCCATATACATTTTCGTCCGATTTTATGTAAATGGTGTGACAAAGTCTCTATATATCTTTCGATTTGCACGAAATTTGGTATAGCCTACTCAATAAGGTCTAGAATGATGTGTGCTAAATTTCGTGATAATCGGTTCAGATTTATATATAGCTCCCATATATAATTTCACCCGATTTTAGGTAAATGGTTGACAAAAGTCCCTATATATCTTTCGATTTGCACGAAATTTGTAATAAGTAAATGAAGAACTCAAAATAGTGCCGAATGCTCAAAACATACTGATATAAGTGTAACCTAACATGTGACAAGTTTCGATGAAATCGGTTTAGATTTCGATATTTTGTTTTAAAATTATTTATATAATTTTGTCCCATTTTAGGAAGCAACTCTATATCTGACCAAAATTTAGTATAGGTTGCAGAATGACATGTTTCATGTTAATGGTCTTCAAAAATGCGACGTCTGTTAGGATTCCATCTGTTGAATATATCCAAAGTGGTGAAGGGTATAATACAGTCGGCTCCGTCCGACTTTACTACTTTCCTTACTGGTTAAATGTTTAATTTTTTACTTCAGGTTGCATTTACATTTTCCTGTAAACATTTTCTTAACGTTTCATCTAATCAATATATTCTTGTTTATTTGCATTGGCAATTGTGGTAGGAAAACTCGACAATGGCAAATACCAAACATTAACACTTTGTTTCAGATACATATTTGTTTTTCTCGACCACCTTTTATTGTTTTCCTCCCTCTTGAGGTTTAGTTGTCCTCATTCTTCGGCTTTTGTCAATCTTTACTTAAGTCATGTTTCGTATTTACTTTAGATTTGTAGTCAGACATGTTGGCATTTTGATCTATGATTTCGTTGAAAGTCTCATTAAATATTTTTCTCATTATGGCGCTATTTTTAGTAATATTTTCTTTACTTTTTTCCCGAATGGGCAAACATGACTCGATACAACATCAGAGGTTCTATCGATCACCACCGCCGCCAACTCACCCAACTGATTGGCTTGGTTTCAAAACTCCAACAAAAACTATGTTTACTTATTCATAAACAAACATTTACCATTACCATGTTGAAATATGATGTGTATATACGATTTCCATAGAAGAAAGTACAAGAACAACAACAGCAAGGAGTACTCGCAATTGAAAATTGAGCGGCGCATGCGCTCATTATTATTATTGTTGTGGCAAACGTGTTGCCTTCTTATTTTGGTTTATCGTTCAAAAGGATTTTATTCCCAACAGATGTTCAAACGGCATGTGCTCCACGAACTGACTGACTGCCGTTGCTTTCAGAGGTTGCGGGTTGGAGCATATCCTCTGAAAGGAAATGTTAAGGCATCAATCATTTTTGATGGATTTGATGGAGGAAGGCAACAAAGGTCGTGGCTATTTTTAGCATAGATTTTTTTTCTGTTGACTTCATCGCCATTTCAACATATGTTTTAATAATTGACAGCAGATATATCCCTTAAATAAAATCTGGACAAAGATTTTGACTGACAAAGAAACTGGAAGATTCTAACAAATTACTTTCTGTTGTACACTGTGGTATAACATTTCAATCTCAACGGAAAATGTACTTTTGACATCAAATGTTTAGGAACTACGTACTGATGTACGGCCATGCCCCAAATTATTCTAAAAGTGCCAGAGACGTTTTTCTATCCCCATGACTGAACATTTTATTTTAAGTTATAAATTCCATTTCAATAACCTATGACAATATTCTGCCTGGAACTATTTTATAGTTTGCTAAATCGAAATGACAATTAACTGAGTAATTGGTTGGAAAACGCGGTCTTTATATGATTGCTATATCTAAAACGATTGTCGATTTATAGTTGGGAAATGCGACTAGAACAAATAAAATACACCAACTGTGGAAATTCTCTTATATGCGAGATATGACAAAGTGCGGACTTATATTGAATATTTGCTCAAAAATTCGAAATGACAAATTATAGCCAACACGTGTAAAATATTTCAAAATTACGAAAATATGAAAGTACCATTGAGCAATACCGACAATTTTCTGACAACAGGTTTTGACAACTACGATATGTTGATTTAAAATAGGAAATTAGGGCATTGGTACCTGTATAGGGGACTAGGTCAAATATAGTCTTTCACTAGAATTTTTCAGCAAAGGGGGTTTGATCCTCTAAGAACCCGAAATGTTAAATTACATCCATTTCGTATGGAAAATGCGCCTGAATACTTCAAAATACCGAAAATGGAACGGGGCCCATCGATTATATCGGGGCTCATTATAATTTATTCACCTTCATTTATCATTTATTAACCTTCCTAGTCATAATTACTTCTTCTACAGGATAGGGGTTCTTATCTACCAAACTAAGAACTATATGATACCCCACTTTGGGTACATAAAAGAGATACTCATATGTACAATATCCTTTAGATAGAATAGACATATCATCTTTGGAGGACCATTGAAATGGAATCTAACCAAAATTTAATGTCAATCATCGAGCAAATCTATATACACATATAAATGGACCTCTTTGAGCAACCCTGGCACCATTTGGTATGCTGCACGTTCGATTTGGTACGTTGTGCACTAATTCGTCGTAAGCGGACAATATTTAAATATTTAGACCCTTCACCACAGTGTGGTACAGGGTATTATGTCATATGTGCATATGTTTGTAACCGGCAAAAATAATCGAGATAGACCCATGGTTCCTTTTGAGAATATGCATAGAATCACTTTCTGAGTCGATTTATGCATGTCCGTCTATCCGTCCGTCCATTTTTTTGTTAACAAAGTACAGGTCGCATTTATAGTCCGATTTAGATGAAATTTGGCACAGGTCACTTAATTGGTCCAAGGACGAACCCTATTGCAAATGGGAAAAATCGGTTCAGATTTATATATAGCTCCCATAAATATTGTCATCTGATTTAAGGTAAATGAGGCGGCATCAAAGTTCCTATATATTTTTCGATTTACACGAAATTTGGGACAGAGTACTGGATTAGGTCCAGAATGATGTGCGCCAAGTTTCGAGAAAATCGATTCAGATTTATATATAGCTGTCATATATAGTTTCGTCCGATTTGAGATAAATGGTGCACCAAAGTCTCTATATATCTTTCAATTTGCACGAAATTTGGCAAAGAGTACTGAATAGGTCCAGAATGATGTGTGCTAAGTTTCGTGAAAATCGGTTCACATTTATATTTAGCTCCCATATATAGTTTTCTCCGATTTTATGTAAATGGGGCACCAAAGTCCTTATATATGTTTTGATTTACACGAAATTTTGCATAGTGTCTGAATTGAGTCTAGAATGACGGGAGCCAAATTTCGAGAAATTCGGGTCAGATTTATATATAGCTCTCATATATATTTTCGTCCGATCTAAGGTAAATGGGGCTACAAAGTACCAAAATATCTTTCGATTTGCACGAAATTTGGCAAAAGGTTCTGAATTAGGGCCAGAATGATTTAATTTAAATTGTCCGATTTTAAGTAAATGGTGCAATAAAGGCCCATACCTAGGCCGATTGACAAAACGTACATAAATTAATAAAAAATAATATCTAGCAAATTTTCTTGAAATCGGTTCAGATTTAGATATAGAATATCTATTATATGTTTTATTTCGACCTATTCAGGTTGCAGAGTGGCGTGTGTTGGAATTGATGTTAATCGGTTTACTTTTAGATAAAGATCGCATATTTAAGTTTCTTCAATTTCGCCTTAGAAAAGGCGACGTCTTTTAGGATACATATGTAGAATATCCCCAAAGTAGTGAAGGGTATCATATAGTCGGCCCAGTTCGACTTTACTACTTTCCTTACTGGATGGTGCATAATTTTGATGAAATCGGACGAAATTTTATATGGAACCTAATATTTCATGTAAAGCGAACAGACATAGTCTCATCCTTTTGCACCATTTGCATAAAATCGGACTAAAGTATATATGTGAGCTATACTTAAATTTGAATCAATTTCAACCAAACTTAGCATACATCAATCTGGACCTAATTCAGTACTCTGTGCAAAATATTGTCTCAATCGGACAAATATTGGTAGTTTGGTGAACAATTTGGCTAAAATCAGCCGAAACTATATATTGGAGCTATATCTAAATCTGAACCGATTTTAACCAAACTTAGCATACATAAAACTAGACATAATTCAATACTCTCTGCAAAATGTTGTATCAATCGGACCAATATTGGGAGTTTGTGCGCCATTTACCTAAATTCAGACGATACTATATATGTGAGCTATATCTAATGTGAACCGATTTTCTCCAATTTCAATTCGTCCTTGGCCCAAATAAGTGAACTGTGCCAAATTTCGTCCAAATCGGATTGAAATGCGACCTGTACTTTGTTCAAAAAAATACATGGACGGACGGACAGACGGACATGCATAAATCGACTCAGAAAGTGATTCTATGCATATTCTCAAAAGGAACCATGGGTCTATCTCGGAACCATGGGTCTATACTCTGTACCGTAGTGTGGTGAAGGGTATAATGATAACGTAGTTGTAAAAAGGATAATAAGACCGGATTTTGGAAATTTAAACTAGTAGACAAGGTAGCATACAACTATCACTAGCACAATCGCAGTGAATAGTTGTGCCTCTAAAATATATTGAATCTTCTAAATATGTTAGTATATAATGCGCAAAACACCCCTTTTTTCTGAAATATACATATAAGCCATTGAATTGAATCTATGGCCACTGAATAAGGACTCTTGACAAATGACAAAAATAATGTTGCTGTTCCTTTGATTCCGTAAATGATAGACGATAATTGCCAAAACCTGTCTTTGGCGAGTACCGAACCTTTACAATTCTCAATTTCGTGACGAGTGGTCAATAATATTATTAGAAATATTAATGGGCAGACCGACGACAACTACATCGATTCAAATAGTCGAGAAATTACTTTCGGGGCCCGACGATCGTGAAAGTCATGAGAGATGGGGAAAAGGAAATTATTTGAGTTGGTCCTTTGTGCAGGTTGCTAAAGACATTCAAAATTTTCTAAATATGGAAATGTTTAGTACATATTCATTCCCATGCGACATCGCTACACACAGGACGGCTGCAAAGGACATATGTGAAGGGAAATCATCAAAGCGTAACAATTAATTAGTTAAGGATTTTCGAAAATGTAAAATGATGTGACGAACTAATGTTAAGGGAAAAACTTCAGTTTTTTCGAAAATAATTAACGCTTAAATAAAACAATTTGAAACAGTCACCAATGTCAGGGCCAGCTGTTTTCAGATTTCATAAAAAATCACAACCATTTCTTTGAGCATAAAAAATGTATTTGGTGAAAATTTCATAGTATTTTTCCCATTAATTTAACAGATTTTAAAACAATTTCCTCCCCATCAAGGTTGGTACGAAGCTGAACCCAAAAACCATTGATTACAAATGTTGTGGAGAATCTTTGATCCTTAAGGCCAAACCAAAAACTACATAACGCAGGCGTTCATTGTCATCATTTATTTTATTGATGTTTTCCCAAAAACTGATACGGACGATGATTTTTTTTTTTTTTTTTTTTTTTTGAGGAAATTTTGCTACAATTTTTATAGCCATTTGAAGATAAATTGCCATGCTATTGTCATCTATTGGCAATTGTATACCGTAATATTAGTTTGGGTGTCAAGAATGTGCGCCTGTCCGTCCGTCTCCCTTGACTAAGATCGATGGAGTGAGTAAGTATGTATGCTGTATATGTTCCGAATAGAACAATGGGTCTTTATTAATGTCGACAACATTCAAGGACTCTAATCATGCGTGCATATTCTTTTCGCTCTTCTCCTCCTCTCGGTGATAATTCAACATCAACACATAACAAAAACCTCTGTCACAAGTACCTATCTACCTACTTACCAACATACATCTGCGGTAGGGGCTAATTGCATGTAGAGTGGAGAATGGCTTTTGCACAACATTTGTTATTGTTTTTTTGCAGGGTTAATGTCATCGAAATGGAAAATTCATTTGAAATAGGATTTTGGACTACAAATATAATTCGCACCACTTTTAAACAGATTAATTCAGGTAGCCAAATATTTGAAGAGAATAACAAATGTAACAAAATATTTTATAGTATCAGATTTGGTTAGCACCCGTAGGTTGCTTGCTGTATTTTATGGATCATGTTTTTATGTGCCAAAAACACATATACTCATAAATTATGTTTCAAACTATTCCGATAACAAAAATTGAGTCGGAAGTATAAAAAACTATTGAACAATGAAATGAATGTTGATAAACATCTAGCCGACAAAGAGATTCGTATGTGTATTGCGGACCATAGTAAGTCGATCTTTTCCATTGTCCTTATTCCGAAATGTAAAAAATTGTTTGGAATTTTTGATATGCTCTCACATATGTGACAACGATCTCAAAAATAGTTTAAATTAAAGTATATCAAAATAAAGTAAAAAGTGTATAGAAAGGATTTCGCTGAAGTCTGAAGAGCTCGTTGAGTAATCTGGGTAAAATTATAAAACGATCTAACCATGACCGTCCGTAATGTTGTAGAGAGCTGAAATTTAACATATACTTATCATTCATTTCAGGCAGGCCAAGTTCGAAAATAGGCTATTTCATTTGACGTTTTTGGGTAGCCCTCATATAACGGTACCCCCAAATGTGTGATATTTTGAGAAATTTATGTTGGGTTTTCATTGGATACTAGCTCTTTCTACCGGAAATTATCAATATTGGTCCCATAAAAATATCAGGATCTTGAGGATTTTGGACAAAGCTATAATAACCTACACAACTATGTTGTCAGGTTATTATAGCTTTGTGCAGCCCCAAGAGTATGTAACGCCGCGAAATATTGGTCCTAGACTCACCTTTAAGCATACCGATCGTCATATCTCGACTAGCTGAGTCGATCTAGACATGTGTGTCCGTCCGTCTGTCCATTATAATTTGTAAACACGATACAGGCCACAGTTATGGACCAATCTCCACGAAATTTTGCATGAACTATGGGTTCTGGCCAATGAAGACCCCTATTGTTTTTGGAAAAAATCGGTTAATATTTAGGGGTTGAAATGGACCAAAAACTTTATTTTTGTCGGTTTTTCTGTTCGCTCCTGAGGCCGCAATTATGGCCCAAACACCGCAAATTTTTGCATGGAGAAGGGGATGGGGCCAAAAAATAAGCATGCCTGTTTTGATAAAGATCGGTCAGTATTTAGTGGGTCAAATAAACCCTAACTTGTGTGTGAATGACAAAATATTTATTCTGTAGCCTATATATTTACTCCTGAGGGTCGTGGATGCGAGAAGTTGACAGAATATCCAAGAGGTGTGGTTGGCCATTAAATTGACCCCAATTATATTGTCGTATGTACTCGGATGTAGGTGTTACACGTAAATATTTACAGGATATTATTTAGGAACACATTACCACACTGGAGGGCGGAAATATAGCGCTGATCGCTTTGAAATGTTCCATGAGGTTCCACTTCTGGTCAAGGACCACGCCAATAATTTTCGGTAATGATCAGGTAATAATTTCGAGATGAAGTGGACAGGAAACTTAATTTCTTGTGTTTTTTTTTCGTTCGAGGCCACATTTATAAGCCGAACATCGCAACACGACCCACGAAGAAACGAATATGGACAAGTAATTAGAGGGAGTAATATTCGGAAAATATGTCAGTGTAAGGAAGAGGGGCTCTTGACCTCTAAACCGGTAAGAGGATGCAACTATCACGAAATATTGCCCAGGGTCGGAATAAAAATCTGCAGACAGTTAGAGTTCCGTGGTAGTTGTGTAGGGTATCGTATGGTCGGCCCTGTCCAACTATACTGCTCCGCTCACTGGTGTACATATTGAGGGTTTGATCGGTTTTTTAGGCAAAATTTGATGTGATTCTGTACTTTGTATTCTTAATTGGTAACACATTTTCCACTAAAAATTATATACATTGTTCCTCTTTTGGGGGTAGTCCCCATATAGTCCCTTTTTATACCTTTCACCACACTTTGGTACAGGGTATTATGTCCTTGTACATATGTTTGTAACAGGCGAAAGGAAACGTAATAAACCCATGGTTTCTTTTGAAAATGTGTACAGAATAACTTTCAGAAAATGGGAAATATCGGTTCACATTTCCATATAGCCCCTATATAGTGGCACAACATTTTACACAACGTACTAAAGTTACGAGGGCGGATCAGAAACCTCTTAGCCTATCAATTTTATTTTTCACTATAATCTCTAGAAACTTCAATAAACTTAGTCCAAAGCCTTTCTAGGAATTATTTGCCTTGATTAAAATAGCTTTCCTCAAGGTCTTCAAAATAGTGCTTTACAACTGTAATTGTATCTTCATTTGAGGCAAAACGCTTGCAAGGATTTTTATACCGTTCACCACACTGTGGTACAGGGTATTATGTATTTGTGCATATGTTTGTAACAGGCAAAAGGAAACGAGATAGACACATGGTTTCCTTTGAGAATATGCATAGAATCACTTTTTAAGTCGATTTATGCATGTCCGTCTGTCCGTCCGTCCATGTATTTTTGTTAACAAAGTACAGGTCGCACTGGTGATCCAATTTGGATGAAATTTGGCACAGTTCACTTATTTGGCCCAAGGACGAACCATATTGAAATTGGGAAAAATCGGTTCAGATTTAGATATACCTCCCATAAATATTTTCGTCCGATTTTAGGTAAATAGTGCACCCAAGTCACTATATATCCTTCGATTTGCACGAAATTTGGCACAGCATACTGAATAAAGTCTAAAACGATGGGTGTAAAATTTCTGGAAGGATGTGTGTTAAATTTCACGAAAATCTGTTCAGATTTAGATATAGCTCCCATATATATTTTTGTCCGATTTTAGGTAAATAGTGCACCAAAGTCCCTCGATTTTCCACAAAATTTGGCATTGCGTTCTGAATTAAGTCTAGAACGATGTGTTTTAAATTTCGTGAAATTCTTTTCAGATTTAGATATAGCTCCCATATATATTTTTTTGTGTCAGTTTTTGTATAAATGGTGCACCAGAGTCCCTATATATCCTTTAATTTACACGAAATTAGAATTTATAAGTAAATGAAGAACGCAAAATGTGGCCGAACATGTGACATGTTTAGATTTCGATATTTTGCTTTAAATTTATTTATGTAATTTTGTCCTATTGTAAGAAACAACTCTATATCTGACCAAAATTTAGTATAGGTTGCAGAATGGCGTGTTTAATGCGATGTCTGTTAGGATCCCATCTGTTGAATATATCCAAAGTTGTGAAGGGTATCATATAGTCGGCCCCGTCCGACTTTACTTCTTTCCTTACTGTTTTTTTTTAGATTTGGGAACAAGTAAATGTTGCTGGGATCTAAATCAGGAGAATAAGGTGGGTGGTCAAAAAACTCGTACTTTAATTTGTTGATTTTAGCCATTATTAAAACACTATTGTGTGCTGTTGCGTTGTCTTCATGAAAAATTATTTTCATATTTTTCATAGGCCACTTCCTCCACTTTCAGTCCATTGCACTATAGGTCAAAGTAGCATTTTTTGTGGCCAAAAGTCATAAAATTGAAAAAATAATTGTATTTCAACCAGAATAGCTTTCTTAACTTTCTGAAAGAATAATGGAACATTTTTTTTTTAGAAATTAACCCTTTAAGTTATTAATGTATTAACCCTTTGGGGACAAAAATAATTTAATTCATATATTTGATAACATTTTATTTATATATATTCTTATTATTGTGAATAAATAAAATTATGGAATATCATCACATGCAGGGTCGTATGCAGTGTTTCGAAAAGGGGGAGGGGGGGAGTTTATGTGATATGTTTGATGTTTGTGAAAAAATTAAAATTTTTCTGTTGGATAACAAAAGTTAATGTAAACAAAAACAATTCGGGCGGTGTCGAGCACCAAGGACACCCCTCCACTTTAATACGTCTGTGACTACATATATTATTTAAATGAAGTCGGTTTCATTTTCTAAATCTAAGTCATTAAGAACATTTATATAGTATGTTCTCATCATGTGATCTGTCTTCATCTTTAATAGTTTGATTCTATTCATGAATTGAAATCTCTGAAACAGTCGAATTTAGTTTAGAGATTCGAGAATTTTGACATTTTAACACTTTAATCATTTCAAGCTTTAACGTTTTTACTGTTACATGCGTTTGATTAAGCTAATTGCTTATCAGAGGATATTAAAGGATCTAATGTATCCAAGGCTCTAGTAAATATATCTTAGATGTTATTCTTTCGGTTGCTCTTACGAGCGTGATGTAACCTATAGCAGCATCTTCTCCAAGAACCCCTAATGGAAGTACATGAATTTGTACCTTATTGACAGTAGCAGTTATGGACAGCCAAGAATATTTCGTCAATATTTAATTAGCTGTTTCATAACAATAAGTTCGAAATATGTTTAAATCTAATGAAAACTGACATAATAATTAAATTAAAAAACATTTTGAGGCGAAATATAAGATTTACCTCTACTCCAGTTATTTCAGATTCAAATTAATTCGCGTTTCAGTAAATGGTTTAACATACAAAAATGGAAATAATTAAAAAACCCGCACAAATCCGCAAAACCCCATTAGGTTATTTAGATTAAGGACGGTTCAATAAACAAATATCAATTTTTATTTCAATTGCCAAACGTTGCCCACGGATTTAATGCTTTCATAACCTCAAAGTTTAAAAATTTCTGCGATCAATCTAAAGTTATGCTTATTTTAATACTATTTTTACACATACACATATGTATAGATACATTTTATGATAAAAAGTATCGAATACTTTCTTATTAATTCTTTACTTATAGTTATACTTTTATTTTATTTCCACTTTAAATCTTAACAAGTAACATATCAAATGAATACTTTTTTATGATATTTTAATAATACACGTTTGACAGCTTGCCATATAATGGTATAAGTGATTATGCAAAAACAAAATTAATTTTTATTTGTTTTGAAGTGTTCCTTACTCCATTGTAACTCAAAAGAAGTGATAAGACAATGTGTGAAATTCGACTTTTGGCCAGTAAAATGGTCTGTTTGACCTATAGTGCATTGTTTGGATCGTTCTTTTGTCTCCGGAGTATAGTGGTGGATCCATGTCTCATCAACAGTTATGAAACGACGCTTAAAATCCATTTTATTTTGCTTAAAACGATCTAAATAAGCTTGAGAAATGTTCATTATTATGCGTTTTTGATCGACTGTTAACAAATGCGGCACCCATCTTGCAGAAAGCTTTTTCTGAGTACTAAATTAGATCGAGGTTAATGTTTGAGAAGTTTTCTCGAAATCGGTTCAGATTTAGATTTATGTAGCTCCCATATATAGTTTTATGTAAATAGTGCACCTAACTGACAGGTTTTCTCCGATTGAGACAACATTTAGCACAACGTACTAAATTAGGTCCTGATTGATGTATTCGAAGTTTTGTTGGAATCTAAGCTCCCATATATGCACCAAACTCCCAATATTTGTCCTACTGAGACAACATTTTGCACATAGTACTGAATTAGGTACTGATTGATGTATGTTTTGTTGAAATCAGATCATTTGGATATAGCTTCTATATATATTTTCGTACGATTTTATGTAAATGATGTACCAAAGAATCTATGTTTGTTCGATTTACACGGAAAATGGTAGAGGGAATTGAATTAAGTTTAGAGTGATGTGTTAAGTTCTGTAAAAATCGGTTCACATTTATATATACCTTCCATTATATTTCGTACGATTTTATGTAAATGGAGCACCGAGGACCTACGTTTGTTCCATATTCACGAAATTTGTGTTAAGTTTGAAATCGGTTCAGATATAAATGTAGCTATTATATATATTTTGTTTAATTTTATGTAAATGGTGACCCATATGTCCGTTTCGATTGACACCAAATTTTGTTTGCATATTGAATTAGTCTAGAATGGCACGTGTTATGCTTTGGTGAAATTGGTTCAGATGTAGATATAGCTCCCAAATATATTTTTGTCCGACTTTATGCAAATGGTACACCAAAGAGCCAACATGAAATATTGCATAGCGTATTGGATTTAAATCGGTACAGTTTCAGATATATCTTCCGTATTTATTTTCATCCGATTTTATCTAAATGGTGTACCAAATAACTAAAGTTTGTCCGATTAGGACGAATAACGTGTAGCGGATTTTGAAAAATATATTCAGAGGTACAGAGGTAAAATATATTCAGAGGTAAAATATATCCATAGGTACATTGTTTGAAATACCCATGTTATTCACACAGTTAATTTCGTCCGATTCCATTTCAATGATCCTCCAAAGAAAATATGTTTATTCTATCTAAAGGATATTGTACATATGAACATCTCTTGTATGCATCCAAAGTGGTGGAGAGTATCATATAGTCGGCACTTTCTGGCTTTTTAACTTTCCTTACTGGTTTTATATTAAAATAATTAAACTGATTTATTTCGCGTGTTGGACTTGTTCCCATATAACTTTATCCCATCTTAGTATGAAGGATATTTTGTACTCGAAAAAGTCAGTTCTTATCCCACAGAGTAGTGAAAATTCTAAGACGATTTAGCAATTTCCGTCCGTTTATCACACTACCTTCGGGTCGTATCGAGGTATAAAACTCAGCACTTAGGCATTGTACCTCCTCTACTGATACTTCCCGATATTCGGTATTTGAAATATTTAGCATGAATAAATGTATCGAGATACAAAACTAAAATCTTAGGTTCGAAAATGAGCTGTATCGTCCTCATTTAGGCATCGATCCCAATTAAATTGCAGTATTTTGAGAATTTTAGACACGTGTTCATCCCTACCATATTTCATCAGTATCGTCTAAGTTGTGGATTTTGAGATTTTAAAATTTGCTACAATTTGTATTTCGTTTGTATTATGTTTTACAACATTTGTTTAAAACAATTGTCTGAATTTATGATCCGAATTACATGAAATTTGGCACAGGTCACTTATTTGGCCAAGGACGAACCCTATTGAAATTGGGAAAAATCGGTTCATATTTAGATATAGCTCCCATATATAGTTTCGTCCGATTTAAAGTATATGGAGCACCAAAGTCCATATATATATTTCGATTTGCACGAAATTTGGCACATTGTTAGAATGATGTGTGTTAAGTTTCCTGAAAATCGGTTCTGATTTAGATATAGCTCCCATATGTATTTTAGTCCGATTTAAGGTAAATGGTGCACCAAAGTCCATATATATCATTCGATTTGCATGAAATTTAGCAAAGAGTACTGAATTGAGTCTAGAATAATGTGTGTAAAATTTCCTGAAAATCGGTTCAGATTTAGATATAGCTCCCATATATATTTTCGTCCGATTTAATGTAAATGGTGCACCAAAGTCCCTATATATCATTCGATTTACAGGAAATTTGGCACAGAGTAATGAATTAGGTTTAGAGTGATGTGTGTTAAATCTGATATCGGTTCAGATTTAGATGTAGCTTCTATATCAGACCAAATGAAAAATTTAGTATCGGTTGGAGAATAACATGTTTATGGAACCTGTTTCATTTTACTGGTCCTTTAAAAATGCGACGTCTGCTAGGATTCATCTATTAAATATACCCAAAGTGGTGAAGGGTATCATATAGTCTTACTGGTTTATATTACTGGTTTATATTAAAATAGTTATCTGATTTGTTCCGTGTGTTGCGGTTGGGTAATCGTTACGGGGAATAGTCCATGTTTACTTTGCAAAGACTGCAACAGATGGCTAGTTGTAAGCATTACGACTTCTAATGATATTGATAAAAAAACTCAAACATGACGATAATGAAATATATCGACAGACATTTAGGCACCTCCTGATGCAAAGAATTGAGATAAACAATTAAAATATTGGGTTCAAAATTGGCATATACCGGCCATTAATTAGGCATAGCCCTCATACATATAATGATATCCCCAAATATTCACTATTTCCTACGCTATGTAATCAATGTTGTTCCCCTTTTAGGCATTGCCTCATATAACTTTGTAGTCTAAATTACAGTAGTTTGAGAATTTTATACTCTACCATGCGTTATCAGTATCAGTCCACTTTTTGGATATTACAGAATTTAGGAAAAATCCCCATTATAAATTTCTGAAATTCGTATCTTGTGTACATAATGGTTTACATAAATCGGTTTGTAGAATTACATGTATATGCCCACATTTATGGTATGCTCCCTATATTTTCATTGCATGTGTCTGTCAGTATAACAATGGTGGA